>NW_027627938.1:0-4751 GCF_034508935.2 Berghia stephanieae | reverse complement strand
GCCTATTTTTAACTTTTAAAAAGCTGTGTTCCATCACTTTCTCTTTTTGATTTCCCTTTTTAAAACTTTTAAAGACGGGTTTCCATGACTTTTTATTTGATTTCCCTACTTTTCACTTTTAAAGATTGTTTTCCCACTTTTCTCTTTTTATTTGCCTATTTTTAACATTGTAAAACGTTTTTTTCCATGCCTTTCTCATTTTGATTTGCTATTTTTAAAATTTTTAAAAGACTGTGTTCCCGCACTTTCTCATTTTGTTTGCCTTTTTTTACTTTTTTTAAAACGTGTTACGACTTCTCTTTTTGATTTGCCTTTTTTAACATTTTTAAAAAACTGTGTTCCAGCATTTTCTTTTGATTTGTTATTTCGACATTGTAAAGACTGTTCCATGACAATTTTAATTAATTTTTTATCAAGTTGTTATTAGGGGGTTTTTAAATAATGAAAACTATAACAACAATAAAAAAAACAAAAGATTGCAAAAAGTCAGACTTTTCAAAAAAGATAAAGAACAAAAAAAAAAAAGCTTAAGAGAGAAAAATAAAGATAGTTTTGGAAACGGGATGAATCCAACATAAGAAAAGTAAAGACAATAAAGAAATGTAAATTCACAATCTTTTTTTTAAAAATAATACGTTGGGCTTTTCCAGAAATCACCCCTTCGTCAATCTGTTGTCGTCTATTGTCCTTGCATCCGTCTATTTTTTCCACCCGGGTTTTGCTGTCCAAACATTCCCCTAACCTCCCCCCACCCCCCCCACTCCCAAACGTCGGGAAGAAATTTTTTTTGGGAAAGTTATAAAATATAATTTTTAAAGTGTATTAAAAAATTCCCCGCGCTTTCAGAATTTTTATTAATCTTTTACATAGAATAGCCTGCACAGTAAATTAGGACCATGGACCCCGGAGTTTATTCCAGTTTCATTTGAGGAAAAAGAGAAATAGAAATTGCTTATTATCTTTGGTAAGGGGTATTTCTATCGCTCGCAAAAATGCTTTCCGCCAATCTAACCAACCAGCTTTCCCCAAAAACACGAAATGTGGCCACGGGGGAGGGGTCATAAAAAATTCTTCTTCACCCAGAATCGATCCCGGCCCCTTTTTATGTGTAGCGGTGGGATACCCCCTGAGCTTTTTTGAGAATCCCCCCCCCCCCCCCCAACACAAAATTTAAAAAAAAATTACAGCGGGCTTTACATATTGAAAAAGTTATTTTTAAATCCGTTTTAAATGGAACACAGCGTAAATTGGGCCGAATGGTTTTAAAAACGGTGTCATTGTGGTGATTAGGTACTAAAAAATTAATCCATGGTAAAAGATATTAAAATTGGGTTAAGTTTATGGTTTTAAAAATTATTGGATTTTAGTTTCCTAAAAATGTAAAAAGAGATCTTTAATAATATTTCATTGATGGGTCACAACTTTTGGGCTTATTTTAGTGTGTATTGAGAGAAAAAAAAGGGCACCAATAGCATGAAATAAATTTTTCCCGGGGAAAGAAAAGTCCCGGGTTTTAAGAGATTTTGCCAAGATGGAGTAAATAATCACTCGAGATGTGACCCATCGAAACAAGTGGTATTATGTCGGGACAAATAAGACCTAGAAACCTAAATTTTAAAACTGAAATAACAGACACTGGGGTGTTTGGGGAAAGAAACTGACAACATTGTCATCCGGAAATATAGATTTTTATGCCTTGGTTTAAGCAGCTCAAAAACTTTGCTACCCGGGGAATTTAAAAAGGACCAATACACACAACTATTTTAACCATAAACCCTTTTTTTGTCTTGTTCAACATTTTTAGTAAAATTTCTCAAAAAAAAGGGGGAGGGAAAAAAAAACAAAAACCAAAGACCTGGTCACGTCAACTTCATTCAACCCTATCCCGGGACCAACGTAAAAAAACTGCCTGTACCCTTTTGAACTTTTTAGTTTTAATGAGACTTACCCCCATAAAAAAGGAGGGTTAAAAAACAAAACACGGGGCCTGAGTGCGTCAATTTCGTTTTATCTATATAAAAAAATTATATGTTTTCTTGCAGTGTAAAAAAATCTTCTTTTTCCTTTTTCAAAAGGGGGTTTAAACCATTTTTTTTCCCATAAAGAAAGATTGTGTTTGAAAATGTGGTTTTTATGTTGGTGTTTGCCGCGCGGGGCGTGGGGTTTGGTTTTCTGGGGAAATTTAAAATAAGGATGAAAACAAACGATAAAGGGAATAATGACTAAAAAGAAAAAAAACCCAATATCTTTTTTTTCAACAACGAAAAAATTTTCCAAATTTAACCCTTTTAAAGTGAATACTAAGCGCTCAAAGTTGGGGGCTGTGTAAAATAATTTTTAAAAAATTGGAAAATTCTGTAATCCCTCCAAAAAAGGTTGTCCCTTTTTTCCCCAAAAAACCAAAAAAAAAAACCGAAAAAAAAAATTTTTATAGTAATAATTGCCCCCCCCCCCCCCCCCCCCCCCAACCCCTCCTAAAAACGCCCCCAAAATTTTTAAATTTGAAAATCTGAGACAGGGCGCAGGTTCCAGGGGCAAAAGACCCAAAAAAAATGGATGAACAAAGGTCTGGGCGGGGTTTCATCCATCGTTTTTTTGGGATTTTTTTTTTTTTTTTTCTTGTTACTTTTCTTTTTTGCTTTGTTGGCACCGTTCTACCCTTATTTTAGTCTTTTTTTTGTAATTTAAAATGATCTTTATGGGTTTTTTCTTTTCAAGAAACCCAATTGATAGAACGAAGATACGTTACTCGGGTCTTTGTTATAGCTTTTTGCCATCTGCTTTTTATGAGTAATTCTCACTAAACTGTATTAAAAAGACTAAACGATCGGGTTTCACACGTTTTGTGGTTTTTGGGCCCTTTTTAATTTCCCGGAGGAAATTAAATTAAAATTTAAAATTTAAAATTTGAGTTTATATAGCGTTTTACCCAAAATGTGCTCAAAGCACTTTAAAAGGGATTTTTGTAAAACTTCTTACCCAAGCGATATATCTTAGGTTTTAATAAGACCCCTTATCTCTTTTTGGTTTTTGTCAGACCCCCTAATACCTACCTATGTAGCCACTTTAACGAAAACCCAGAACCAACATAATATCTTTATTGGGAAAAGCGCCCAAAATATTTGACGATCGATCCCGCAGGGAAAAAAAAATGGAACCGCGCTTAATTATTGGTTTTGTCTGTAAAGACGGTCTTTATTGGCACGTGATCAATGTGTGTTTGCATGTATGTGGTGTGTGTCTTGTGTGTTGGTGTGTGTGCATCCAGCTGAGGAAGGGAACTAATTTCCCTGATCATAAAAAATTTTTATATATTTTTATATATATAAAAAATTATATATTTTTATATTTTAAATTTTAAAAAAAAAAACCAGGGTTAATAGTGCTAAATTTTTGATAAAAGGGCTATTTTTTAAAAAATTGACAAGTTGATATGTTTACTTGAAATGTCATATATATATAATTTTAATTAAAAATATAATATATATATTATTTTTTATTATAATTAATATATTTATATATAAATTGGAACAAAAATGTGCGTACAAATGGGTTTAAGGGGTTTTTAAAACCCCTCGTCCTGAGGACTGGGTTTCTACCTTGTGTATTGACTTTTGGTTCCCGAAATGAGGCATCTGTCTGACATAATATCTGGTCGTCAAAAAGATCATCCTCCCCTCTTTTTACTCCCCCCCCCCCAAAAACCAAAAATTCGCCTATATAATCCCCCCCGCTAAAATTTTTAGCCACCATATGCATTTAAACCCTTTTTCATTTAAAGGAGGTAAAACTTTAAAGAACTTTTTGGACCGGAAGAGTAGAAGGTGGAAATTACAAAATTTTCTGCCCATTGAAAAAATTTTTATTTTTTAGAACACGTGACTTCTTCAGTTTAAAAAAAATATCTTTTGACCAAAACGACCCGTTTCCATAGCTTTAATAAAAGAGAAAATTTAATTTAGTGTTTCGCTTGGCCCTTTGAAGCCAAAAACTGCCTCCGAATTAACGGACCAACCCGAAACTGTGGTTCAGAATGTTTATGGTCGGGTTGTAATATTTAGTGAGCATTCTCTAAAGCGGATGGCAAAAAACAAAAACAAAAGGCCTGAATGACGTCATCTACGTTTTAACTATAGTACGGAAAAAACAACATGTACCCAGCGTTGTGGACACCTTGCGTCTTTCGTACTTTGCTTGTTAAACCCCGTATCTAGAAATCCCCTATTAAAAAATTTGGCCAGAAAAAATGTCCTCCCTTTAAATATGAATCAATTTAAATGATCATCTAAACATGGGACTGCCGACATTCTCTAGAAAACCCCAAATTCTAGTTTTGCTTCTGATTCCATTGAGGCAACGTTTTTTTTTTTTTTGTTTTTTTTTTTTTTTAAAACGTTTCCTAACATCGCCACCGGGTATAAATACCAACACACAAAAATATGGAACCTTGGGGGGTATATTATAGTCTGGTTGATACAATTTGTAAGAATACTCAAAAAATGGCTGGCGAAAAACAAAAACAAAGACCTGAGTGACGCAATTTTGTTTCCTTTTTATTTAACATCGGTCACCCCGAATTACCGTTTTGAGCGATTTTTCACATATATTTAAATGTTTAAAACGTGCCCCCACCCTAAACGGACTACCAAAATTTTAGCCGTCAGGTAGGAGCGTTTTTGGGCTCAAAACCTTACTTCAGCCAAAAACAAAAAACTGAAAAACATTAATAATTCTTTTAACATCCCGTTTTT
>NW_027627937.1:0-4751 GCF_034508935.2 Berghia stephanieae | reverse complement strand
TAAAATATTTTTTAAATTTTGTTTTTTTTAAAACCTTTACCCCCTTTTTCCCCCCCCCCCCCCCCCCCCCCCCCCCCCCTTTTATTTTTTTTTTTAAAATTTTTCTTTTGTTTTTTTTCTATTGGGGTTAGCCGAGATGGGATGATTTTTTTTCCTATTAGGGTTAGCAAAAGTTTTAAAAAGGCTAGGGTGTTTTTTTTTTCCTTTGGGGTTAATTAAAGGTACATTTTTAAATTTTTTTTTCCCTTGGGGTTAGTTTGGGGGGAAAATTTTTATTTTAAATATATTTTTGGGCCCCCACAGAAAAAAAACCGAAGATATACCAAAAATTACACAGACAACTTGTTTACCAATCTGGCCCCTCATTAAATGATGGTGGTACAGTACGAATGAAAATAGTTTTTTCCCCCCGCGAAATGGGGGCTTTTTCTCGTAGTCTACAAAAATGGAATCAAGTTTACTTTTTTTTTTAAAATAATTTTTGGGATTTAAACCCATGCTCACTTTATTTACTTCACCCTACTGTAAAAAAAAAAATTGTAAAGAACGTAAAACCAGTGGTCGCGATCTTTACCACTCTTGCCAATGCACACGCGCTTTTTATATTATTGTGGTATACTTTTTATTATGTAACTTGTACATTTATTGTAACAGGCATTGACATCTTAGTGAGGGACATGCCGATATAAAAATGCTAGGTTTTTTTTATTATTTTTTATAAAAAATCTGAAAAAGTAAGACTGATAAAGGGGACAGACTGATTTTATTTTTTGGGAGGGGTTTTTTTTTTTCTTGAATTTTTCTTTCTTGTTTTGTCTGGCTTTTTCAAAAAAACTTTTTTCAGTTTTTACCTCACAGAAAGATTTCTGCATTTCATTTGGGTATTTCACAAAGGGGATATCAATGGGCCCAATTAAAAGGTATCCTTGTTAATGTGCGTCTATAAAGCTTTTCCAATATATCACCTTTTTCACTGACATGGTAAGCAAAGCAAATTAGCTCTGTGAAAAAAAAGCATTCCAATAAAAAAAAAAAAAAGAAGTTTTTTATAAAAAAGTCAAAACTATAAAGACATTTTTAATGGGGCCCAAAATTTCCAAAGACAAGAATTCAAAGTAAAAGTTAATTCCCCGCTTAAAAAAAAAGGGAAAGCCACAAAAAAAAAGATACTTAAAAAAAACAGCAGCAAGAGTCAACACCTAGGGAAAATTTTTTTAAAAAAAAACAATCTTCATGAAATTTTTTTTCAAAAAAGATCGGCCGAAAATTTTATTCAAGTAACATAAGTTTTTTTTTAGAAACAGTGTCATAATACAGTTTCGATAAAAGGTGGAAAAAAAAATACAGTGCACCTCGGTTAAAAGGAATTGATGGGCTAGAGGACAATGTTCATTTAAACATAGGTTTATTTAAATTGACCTTTCATGCAACCCCAAAAAATACACAATGATAAAACCGAAGTGGTTTATTCCAAATGGAAAAAAAAAGGGGGGGGGGGGGGGTTTAAGTTTTTTATTTTGAGCCCAAGGTTACTTTTCACAAGTGTCTTCATTGACAAAAAGTTCAGTCAACTTGAATTAAATGAAAATGAACCCGATATTTTTTTTCCGAATAAAATTTTTAACACAAAAAGAAAATTTTTTGTTTTTTTTATTTTTTTTATTATTCCCCCACAACTTGAACAAAAAAAAAGGGTTTCATTTTTTAAATGATAGCCCATCCGATTGCAGCAGTTTAGATTAACCAAAAAATAAAAGTAAAGTTTTAAAAACCCTTCACATCCCCTCTCCTTTATATATTTCATCAAAAGAATCAAACTGCTTGCAATTTTTTAATCTAAATTTTACTTGCAAAGAAGATTCTTTTAAATACAAATCTTGGGACAGATTCAGTTTTCATTTTTTGCAACACATTTTGTCATTAACCACCCAAGACTGGGAACAAACACTTACACATTGTAAAAAGGTTGCCCAAGAAGAGTCGAGATTCCGTAAACTTTCAAAGAAGGGTATTAAAAATTCAGTCTTTTTATTTTAAAAAATATTAAAGAGGGGAATTTTTTAAAAAAATCAAATACAATATACAAAAAAAGTAAAGCCAATCTACAACAAAAAAATATTTAATTTCAAATTTTTAATGAAATTTTTTTTTTTCCCCCACAATCCATATTTTTTGACAAACTTCAGAGCTAGATAATACGTAATTTTTTATAATAGCATCAGATTACCATCATAAATAATCTTGTTTTTCACAACTTTTAAACATTATATATACCACACGAACTTAACAGCGAGTGTAATTTTAATACATCCCTTTTTGGGTTTTCAATCTTGTTTATTTTCCTCAGACGAGATTCTTTTTTCTTGATTTATTTATTTTTTTTCAAAGCAATATGACGCATAAAGAATTTGGGGTTTTTGAGAGAGAAAATGAAAAAAAATGAAAAAGAGGTTAGAAACCGTCACAGCATTGCATTTAATTAATTAGAATGCAGAAATTTCAAATAACCCGAACTTTTTGATTGAATTCCAGATAAAAATATAAAAAAAACAAGAAAAATTTCCACCCATGCATTGGTCCTAAATACCCCACCAAACAGGGATACATTGCAGAAACTGATTTCAACGAGAAAAAAACCCAATTTTTTCCCACACTTTATTAAAGTTTGAATAAAATAGAACAACCACCCAAATATACTTTCCTTTAAAATATTTAAATACAATGGATAACATATTAAAAAAAAAAACAAAAAACAGTAAGAAGCTATTATTTTAAAGGATTTTTCTGAACAAAGGGGAATGCATCAATTCATTGTCAATTTTATCAAACAATAATCCCAAAAATAAAATAACTGAACCCCTTTATGAGTTTTTTAAAAAGTAAAAACAAAGGGGGGTGATAAAAAATATTAATTCTTTATTTTTCGTAATACGGCTAATAATCCCTTAAAATTATATAAACCCACAAAAGATATTTAAAAATTTTTTTTTCTCTTTTTGAGGGAAAAATTTTTTTCTAAAATCAAGCCCAACCCACGAGTAAAAATTTTTTTGAAATTTTAAAATCCTTTATAAATAAACAAATTTTGCAGTTTTTAAAGGGGGCATTATTTGGATACCCCAAAAGGAAAAAAACGTGAAAAATGGACGCTTTTTCGGCTTTTTTTCGACCCCTTTGGGTTTTATTTGCGTAATAAGGGATTAAAATTTAAACTTGAAGACAAATTTGATGGTGTTTTGTAAAATACGGGGGAAAAAAACCGTCATATCATTAAATTTTACAACCAAAAAAAAAGAAATGTTCATGTTTTTTACCCTTTTTAGCGACAAAAACCCCCCGCCCGGTATTTTAGAATATTTTACTCCAAAGAGTAAAAAAACTATTTTTTTTTAAAAGGTTTTTTCTGGGAAACGCACGAGTTTTGTCGCTTTACAAAATCAAAATGACCTTTTTCTAACTGTGTGCCAACTTACAGTCAATCATCAATAAACAGCGTCGTAATTTAAAATTTTTTTTAAAAAAGCATATCGAAAAAGGCTTGTCCCATATTTTTGAGCGAATTTGGCACTTGTAACGAAAAGAGGCCCCAAAGATTTTTGGGGGATAGTCATTGCATATAACCCGTTTAAAAAATAAACTTTTGCGTGACAAAACAATTTTTATATAAAATTCATAAAAAACCAAATTATTGTTGAAAAAAAAAAAAAAAAAAAAAAAATTGTTTTTACAAATATAAAAAAAAACTAAAATAATTAATAAAAAAAATAATACAGCAAAAACCATTTAAAACCAAAAAGATTATAAAATTTAAAAAAATTTTTAAAGTCAATTTTTCTTTTGTATTTTTCATAAATCATGGCAACAATTTTACTAATCCAAAAATAATGACTTCTCTTTATTGTATATTCACTGGTTTTTTAAAAAAAAAAACATTAAATAAAAATTTTAAATTTTTTAGGTGGGTTTTTTTTTTTTTTTTTGCCTTTTTTTTCTTTTTTTTTTTTTTTGAGGAATTATAATTTTAAAAAATTTTAATGAAAAATTCTATCACATTCACTCAGGATTTGGTTACGTAATGACTGTAGGTTCATCACCCCATAACATCTTTTAGCTTTGAGTTTTTCAATGCAATCTCATTAAGGGCCTCAAAACCTCCTGTGGACCAAGAAAATAAGTAAATCAATTGACAAAGACAAGGTTTTTAAATGAGATAATTATTGACTAAGTCAAACATTTTAAAAACAAAAAGGGAAAGTAGAGAGAAGAATGATCGAGGAAGGAAAAAAGTGTTGATAAATCACATTTTAAAAATGTGTGATTCGATTTTTGAAAACCCTATACAATAAAAAAAAATTTTTTGGCTATTAACAAAACTCCCCTTGATCAGAGTCCGAGCTCCGGTTTAGAAATTCCTCTGAACATGGATTTTACCCTTAAAAAAAAATACACACAAGAGAATGTACCCACTTTCAAGGGGCAATCCCTTTTCAATTCAGGATCGTACCAAAATTTAAACTTTTTAAATCTCCAGAATACAAGAAACCAAAACTAAGTAAATAAAAATTTTCATTTAAACAAGTAAAAATAACTTTCCACTGGATCTAAAAGGGCCCGCTAGTCAAACCCCAGCTGTTTTGACAGGGGGGTGAAATCCAAAGCCATCTATTTAATAATGTTGAGTGGAACTTTAAATTGAGCATCTTTTACTCAAAAACTCTGGATGAATTGATAAAGCGTAAATAATTTTAAAA
>NW_027627936.1:0-4751 GCF_034508935.2 Berghia stephanieae | reverse complement strand
AGAAGAAGAAAAAGAAAAAGAAGAAAAAAAGAAGAAGACGACAGAAGAAGAAGAAGAAGAAGGAAGAAGAGAAGAAGAAAAGAAAAGAAAAAGCAGAAGAGAAAGAAGAAGAAGAAGAAGGGGGAAGGGCCAAAAAAAAAAGAAGAAGAAGAAATGAAAAGAAGGGAAGAAAAGAAGAAGAGAAGAAGAAGAAGAAGAAAGGAAGGGAAAGAGAAGAAAGAGAAGAAGAAGAAAAAATGAAGAAGAAGAAAAAGAAGGAGAAGACAGAAAAAGGGGAAAAATCAAGAAGAAGGCAGAAAAAGGGAAGAAAAAAGAAGAAGAAGAAAAAGAAGAAGAAGAAGAAGAAGAGAAGAAGCCAGAAAAAGAAGAAGCAGAAGAAGAAAAAAGAGAGAAAAAAAAGAAGAAGAAGAGAAGAAGAAGAAGAAGAAGAAGAAGAAAAGAAAGAAGAGAAGAAAAAGAAGAAGAAGCAGAAAAAGGAAGAAGAAGAAGAAAAAGAAAAAGAAGAAGAAGAAGAAGAAAAAAGAAGAAGAAGAAAAAGAAGAGAAGAAAAGAAGAAAAAAAGAAGAAAGAAAAAAGAAGAAGAAAAAGAAGAAAGAAGAAAAAGAAGAGAAGAAAAAGAAAAAGAAAAGGGAAAAAGAGAAGAAAAAGAAAAAGGGAAGAAGAAAAAAGAAGAGAGAAAAAGGGAAAGGGAAAAAGAAGAAGAAGAAGAAAAAAGAAAAAAGAAGAAGAAGAAGAAGAAGAAGAAGAAGAAAAAGGGAAGAAAAAAGAAGAAAAAGAAGAAGAAAAAGAGAAGAAGAAGAAGAAAAAGAAGAAGAAGCAAAGAAAAAGAAGAAGAGAAGAAGAAAAAGGGAAGAAGAAGAAAAAGAAGAAAAAGAAGAAAAAGGGAAGAAGAAGAAGAAGAAGAAAAGAAGAAGAAAAAAGAAGAAGAAGAAAAAGAAGAAGAAGAAGATAAAAGAAAAAGAAGAAGGAAGAAGAAAAAGAAGAAGAAGAGAAGAAGAAAAAGGGAAAGAAGAAGAAGAAGAAGAAAAAGGGAAAGAAGAAGAAGAAAAAGGGAAAAAAGAAGAAGAAGAAAGAAGAAGAAGAAGAATGAGGGTGATGTAATAAAAATAATAATAAGAAGAAAAAAGGGAAGAAGAAAAATGTTCATGTTTAAAAAAGGAAACCCAAAACATTTTCTTCTTTTTCCAGTTTCACCCTCTTGGGTTGAGGTCGACTTGAAATGACACCCCAAATCTTCCGGGGGGGCAGCTTGGGGCTGCTTTCCCGGCTGCCAACAATTCTGTCCATGCCCTCACATCATTACCCAAAGTTTTTGGGGGGCCTGCCTCTTCCTTTTTCCCCCCCTTAAAACCTCTCCCCTCAAGAATGCCCTTTGTTGACGTTTGATGGGTCTTAGGGTTTTTAAAAATATTTAAATTTTTTCTTGTTTTTTTTTAAATTTAATTAGGGTGGTCTGATATCAAGGAGGGCAAAGACTTTTTTGTTTTGGGTTTTCTTTTTTTTCCCAACTGATTTTTCCAAGGCAACGGAAAGTCCAATTTAAAAGGGGGCCTCAATTCTTTTTTCTATTTGTTTTTTCAGGGTCCTTGTTTCTGAGCCTTTGAGAAGTGTTGATTGGACATAACTTTGGGTTTTCCCCTTATTTCGTTTTCATCTGCTTTTGATGCGAATTTAAAATTTTATTCAGTTAGCGGGGGGGAAAAAGGGACTACACCCCCCCCCCCCCCAAACCCCCACTCCGGGAGCCCTGAAACCCAAAACCATTTTAAAAGGGAATTAAAAAAAAAATTAAAAAACGAGGTCAAAATTTTTATAATGACAAGAGAATAAATTGATTTTTTTGTTTCAAAAAAATTTAAATCAGAGTCATTTTCCGACCAATCCCCAAAGACGAGGGCCAACCCAGACGCGTCGACTTCCCCCAAAATGATGACGTAACGGGACGTCTGCTAGCAAGGACAAACAAAAAAATAATTCTCAAGAAAATGCCGGAATGGAAGAGATTCGAGTTGTCCTTTAAACTTTAAATGCGTCGGGTAACTAAATTTCACACGACATGACAATCACAACAAAAAAACAACAACCAACAACAACAACAACAGCTCAAATTTAAGGAGGGGCTGCCCCCGTTTAAAATTCGCTCCCCCCTCTTCCTCTCCCTTCCCCAACGGAGTCAAATCCCACCTCCTCGTAATCCTTTCCAGGGGGCAGCAAGATCCTCACGGGCTCGGAGGGAAATTTTCCCTTCCCCATACCTAAACCCAAAGTCCTAATTCAAGGAAAAAAAAAAAAATTGGTAAGTTATTTCGTAAATTTTTTTGATTATAACATTTTTAAAATCTTTCGTCATGCATTGAATTAGAATCTAAAAAAAAAAAAAAGATTGGGCCTTACTTTAAAAAAAAGGGGGTTTACCAGAATTAGAAGTAAAAACAAACAAGAAAAAAAATAAATAAAAAAACCCCCCTCCCCCCCCCCCCAAAAAAAAAAAAAAAAAAAAAAACCCTCAAAACCCAAAAAAACAACAACAAAAACAAAAAAACCCAAACCCAAAAAAACTAAAAAAAAAAACAACAAAAAAACAAAAAAACCAAAAAATAAAACAAAAAAAGGGAAAAAAAACAAGATCACCCCTGGGGCAAAGGGCCCCCCTTGGCGTACATGAGATGAACTTTTTTTATTTAAGTCTAGCCCCGGCCTCGGCGATTTGGGAGTGGTGTTGCTCAACATGCACACGGCCGTGGACCTTGGGCCCGAAACTCCTCCCGGGCCACAGTGGGGGTGGTAGTTGATTTCCCAAACCCGGATTGGGGAAAAAGGAACAAGGAGGGGGGCGATACGTTTTCAAGGGGTAGCGTTATTTTAATAATAATTAAATATTCGAAGGGGAAATTTAAAAAAAAAATCCCTTGGTTTTTGTTACAAAGAGGTAGGCAGGGCAAATATAAAGTCTCGTTCGGTCGTTTTCTGAGAAAAAAAAAAATGCTTTAAAAAATTGGTCAGAAGACTCGTTTTACAATATCGTCTCATCTTGAAAAAAAAAAAGAAAAAAAAAAAAAGTGGGAAAATCTGAGGAAGTCCCTTTTTCAAGGGTTAGGATAATTTTAATCAATTGGGTATTTTAAAAAGGGGGCGAATTTTTCTGGCCCCAAATTTTTAATAAAATTTTTTTTAGAGTACGGACGTAACGTTTTAATTTTAAAATTGTAAATAAATAAAAGATAAAAAAAATAGTAAATAGATAATTTAAAACAAAAAAAATTTTTTTTTAAAAGAATGAATAAATGAATAGAAAATAAAAAATATAAAAAAATTAATTGTGAAATGAAAGTTTCATTAAGGCAGTGCGTAATTATAGACAAGTAAAAATGATTAAATTCTGCAAAATTTATTGGAAAGTCTTCCCTTAAACCCCGGTGGGACACCAGTCAAAAATTTGGATGGTTCTTTGGTCTTGAGGGTGGCAATGGGCGTTGACCCCGGGGACAACATCACACGGTACAACGGGGACAGAACCCCATGTATTTGCCGTGACGAGGTCGCATTTGACATCGGGGGTTAGCGGGCTCGAAGCAAGCTTTGGTGATCTCAGCAAGGCAGTTGTTCAGGTAGGGCCTGGGAGAGAAGAGATGAGGCAAAAGTTTCAGGGTAAAGAATACATGAAAAGTATATAAAAACGTTTCTTCCCGGAAACCATCAAGGAAGGAACCCTCCCCCACCAGAAATCCTGATATTACCAACAACAAAAAATTGGTCACTTTAAAAATTTTATCTTTCAACTCAATAACACAATTAAAGGAGAAGTCACAGATATTTTTATAAAATTGCGTGTTGGGGGAAATTTGCCCTTTTTAGAAAAAATTGAATTGACTGAAGAATAATCGCAAAGTTTTAAAAAAAAAGAGCTTTTTATAGTGCAATATCCATAAACGGGCCCAAAACGCGTTCAAGAGGTCGTGACAACGAAACCCCGTACATGAAGGAAATGTTAATTTTTTTTCCGCCCGGGGACAAGCTGTTAACTCATTTTTAAAATACGTGGAGAATGCGGTAAAGAGTCTTTTCCCAAATGTAATATGCACCCCTCGGGCTCGTACCCCGGAGCTTCCCATCCAAAGCGAGTGTCTACCCCCTGCAACCAGCCGCACGGTGATGAACCGTGACCCGATGATATATTATTTATTTATATAATATATATATATATATATTTATATTATATAGGTGTTTGGGGGTATTGTAGGTCGAAAAGTCTCGTAATGGTGGTTAGAGCTAAAAATATAAGCAAAAAATTTTTACTCAATTTTTTGGCCCAGCGACTCGTTTTTGTGTTTTTTACACTTTTTTTAGTCGGCGTTCCTTGTAATTCGTAGAAAAGTTCCTACCCAAATAAAAATTGTTTCGTTGTGTGTGGTGATAAGTGTTGATGTTATTGTGAGTGCTCTCATGTTTATATTTGAGTGTGTGTGTGTTGTGTGTGGTGATGCGTGTGGTGTGTTGTGTGTTGTGGTCATGTGTGTGTGTTTTTGTGCGATAAATCATCGATAAACACTTCCCCAAGAACCCCCGTTGCACAAATAATCAAAAGAAAAAATGTCAAGATAAGCTCGTGTGCCAAAAACATGAAAAGATCATTACCAACCCCCAAAAATCATATCCGAACCCAACAACACAAATACAAAAAAAGAAACTGTAAAGCGAAAGAAAGCAATTTCCCTCTTAAAGGAAATGCCAAAAAAGCGCCATAGTTCGTA
>NW_027627935.1:0-4753 GCF_034508935.2 Berghia stephanieae | reverse complement strand
AAGGGAAATATTTTTTACTTTTAAAATCCAACGTTTCTTTATTTTGCCGTTTAACAAATTTTGATTTTTAGATCTGGGCCCCGAATAATACCTTTTTGAGAGGATGGTAATATTGTGTCGTAAAAAAATTTGACGATTTTGCTGCAGGTGGAAAGGGGAGTGTTCTTTAAAGGGTGATTCTTTCACCTTACAAAAATGATTTTTTTTGAAATAATCTGATAGCCGTAATGATGCTGGTCACAAATTTGACTGGGAAAATCTTCATCTGGTCGCCCATTCCGAATTATTTGCGCGCCCAAAAAATTTATTATAGGCCCGATTTTGATTTTTTGATGGTAAAATATTTATCTAGATGTTTTACGTTAATTTCCAACAAGTGAATAATTAGTTAAAAAGTCTGGTCACGCGCCGAACGGCGGCCTTTCTGGTTCTAAAAAAAGAAAATCGTCTTTTTTTTTTCATGCTGGCTGAATTTTTCGTATATTTGTGATCGAATGCATAAAAGAAACTGATCAATATATGGTGTTTTTCCCAAGATACGCTTTATATGGCGGAGAAATGTTTAAAAGGCGCCCGACTTTGTTCTTGTTTGAGCCTTTACAAGTTCATGCGTATTAGAGGGAAGTGACGTTAGACTTATGAAGGTATTCAATTAGTGGGCATGTTCCTTTATTTCTCCTCAAATTTTGGGGTTTCTCCACGTAATAAATTTTTTGTAGAAAAAAAGCTCAATTTTTTGTCACCCGGAATTATAAGGCCCAACACATAAAACTAAAATTGAAACAGACGTTTTTTATTGTTAATAATTTAGTGAAAATTTACTCATGCGGGAGGGCAAAAAGCAAAAACGAAGCCCTGGTGACGTAAATTCATTTTAATTTAGTATATGGGTTTTTCCCTAAAGAGAAAGGGGTTAAAATAAGACTTTTCGGAGTCTTAGGTTTGATTTTTTTTTGCAGTTGGTGGTCTTTTAAAACGTGATATTTGAAAGAATTTTTTTGGCCAAAATAAAAAAAAATTTTTTTTTAAATTGTTTAAGTTTTTTATGCGCAAATCCACTTAACGCGCTAAAAGGTTTTAAAGGGGCCCTGGCAACGCAAACAACATTTGTGGACGGTACGACGTGTGAGGCGTTTAAATTTTTTTAGGTCTAGACTGTTAAACGGCCTTGTATTTTTATTTTACATGAGTGCGGTGAGAGATGGGTAAAGGCTTGCCCAAGGGATAATTGGCCGAAGAGGCTGGGAACCCCAAGCCCCCCGACCGAAGGGGTGTCTAAGCATGAACATGGGCCAATGTTCGTGAAAGACATAATCAGTGGATGGTGAAAAAGGGTTTAATGGTTTGCCCGTTTAGAAGGTCAATTTTTAAAAACAAAAAGAGTTTTGTCATAAATTTTAAATCAGTCTTTTTCTACTTTTCGGAAAAATCAAAGTTAATTTCATTTTAAATTTTTTTTAACCTTTTTTACCTTCCCGGTTCATTCTTTTAGAGGCGGTGTCAGGCTTCCTCCTTTAGGTATTGAGCCGTTTCGTTGCATGCGCCGTCTGTGTTCCCTTTAGCCCTTTGCAGGTTTCCCTTTTTTCTTTGCCCCTTTTCCCTTAATTTTCCCCCCTTTCCTTTTTCGAATTCAGTCTTCGCATAGCCAAAAAAGACGTTTTTTGTTCCGCAAAAGAAGTTTTTTTGTTTTGGCCCTTGGGTCGAGGCTTCGATGCTTGTTTTTTTGTGCCAAGTTTTTTTCAGATTTTTTTGTAGTCCAATCTCAAAACTTTTAATATTTGTTGTGCGGTTTGTGTCCCGTTTCACAATAAAAGAAATGGGTGAAAAGTGGAATGCACCTAGTCAAGTTGAAAAATATGGGAAAAATTTGGAAATGGTGAAAACCCTTTCCTACACTGACTAACGTCACCCCATTTTTTCAAAAATTAGTTAAAATCCTCTGGGGAGCAAAATTTTTTAGAAAAAGTAAAAAGCAAATACAAAATGTCACCTTATGATTAGCCAAACTGGAAGTCGGTAAAGGGGGAATTTTTAATTTGAAAGTGATGGGGCAGGATTAGTTGGGAAAAACAAGTTAAGTGAGTAGAAAAGTGCCAGAAGAAAAAAAGGATAAAAATTTTTTTTTTATCACCCCGCTTTTTCAAAAAAAATGACGCCACGTTTTGACGATAAATTTTTTTTTTTTTTTCCAAAGGGTTAAACGAAATTTTTTCTTTTTTTTTCTCCCCTTTTAAAAAAGCTCTGTCATCCGGACGTGGTTTCCACTTCGGTTTATTTAAAAAAGAAAATATGATCGGGAAAAGTAAAGGTATCTAAAAAAATAAAGTTTTTGTGGGCTTTTTGCGTAAAAGAAAATGAGTAAACTCAAAATTCATTTTTAAAATTTTAAACTCTGATTGGATAACCGAGAAACTGAGTTTCGAAATTACGAGCTGAAAAATTTATGTGTTTGGGGTCGAGGGGTAGAAACTGGGCTGGATTTTTTGAGTTTAAAATTTAGGCAAATCCATAAGTTTTTAACCCCCTTTGCGGGGTCCGGTAAAAAGCAACTTTTAAAACATGTAGGGGGGTCATAACGTTTTGGCGATTTTTTTGGCCAAAGAAAAGGGTTTTAAACGGAGGATCTTTTAAACCCCGGGTAGGGGAAAAAAGGAAAAAACCCTTTTCCGGACTAACATGCGCCGAGCGCAGGCTCGCCCGGGCCCCCGTCAAAAAGCGGGAAACACTAGCCAAGCCGCATTGACTTTTGGGGTAAAATATAAAAGTGGGAAGTTTTGTGTTTAGGGGGCGTTTTAACACCTGAACTCTGAAAAAAGAAGGTAAATTTACAAAGGTAGACCCCTTTAGAAATAGTTTTGACCCATTAAATTGAAACCAGTGTTTTTTGAAAACCCCCTTTTCTTCCTATGAGTATCAACTCTTTGTTATTTTTTAGAATCATTTTTTTGTTACCCATAAAAAACTTCATGTAAAAAGTTCAAGTTGGACGATCCAGACCGGCCCTGCCCTTTTCCGTCTTCCAGAAATTTTTAAGGGGGTGGAATTTAAAACCCCTAGAGAACTTTTTCTTTAAGAGGAATTCGGCGAGAAGCTTTTTTACGACGGTTTCCTGATTTGGTTAAAAACATTGTGTTTGTTGCTTAATCTTTTATGCGCCCGAGTTTTTTGAGAAAGGGATGTTTTCCAAAATTAGACATTTTTTCATTATTATCTTTTTTAAGCGTGGGCAGGACAAAAACAAAGAAAAAGAGAAGAGCCCTAGAAAGTCGAAAAAAAAAGGTTTTAGAGGGATGTGGGTGTTTGGTTGGGTGTTAGCGGTATTTTTCTTAGATTTGCCCCGTGCCTTTTTGTAATGGAATTCAAAAACGACCCCAAAAATCTAAAAATTACATCAACGTTAAAAAAAAGAAAAAAATTTTATTTGCGCCCGGGTTCGGACCTGCAAATGTACGTTACGGATGTGAACAAAAAGTTTTTTTTTTCTTTTGATGAAATGAAAATGCTTTTCTCCCCTCCTTCCTCTTCTTTTCTCTTCTCTCTTCTTCTCTCTCCCTTTTCTATCTATCTATCTATCTCTTTTCTCTTTTCTCTCTTTTTACTATCTATCTCTCTCTCCTTTTTTTTTTTTTTTTTTTTTTTGAACAAGGGACATCGATTTGATCAAAGAGGCATATCGGGTAAAGGGTTTTCCCTGCATTACCGTCTTTGGGCCCACATTCCCGTTTGCGGTCGGGGGGAATTTTACCTCAAAAAATGGGTGAAAATTGACACGGGAAAGGGAAAACATTGTGTCAATTAATAGGCCAGCTCAACGTTTGCATCTAAAAGTTGAAATCGATCGATGACGTGATGAGAAGGGAAGGACAATGAAAAAAAACACACTCAAAAACCCCACACACAAAACACACACCGTGACGTAACTACATACACACACACTCACACAGAGCGTGGGGGGGGAAAACACCGCCAGAGAGAGGAGAGAGAGAGAGGGGAGGGGAGAGGGGAGAGAAAAAAAATAGAGAGAAGAAAAAAAAAATGTGTGATGAGTGAAAAATGATGATGGGGATGAGTGATGGATGTGTGATGATGTGGGGTGATAAATGAGATGATGATGTGGTGATGATGATGAGGTGATGATGTGGTGAATAATGATGATGGTGTTTTTAAATGTTTATGATGTGATGATGATGATGTGTTGATGATGAGATGATGTTGATTTTGATGTGAAGATGGAGATGATGAATGATAATGCCCATGATGATGATTAAAGATGATGATGATGTGAAAAAGTGATGTGATGAGGAAAAAATAAAATAATAATAATAATATAAAATAATAAAAAATATAATAATAATAAATAATAATAATAAAAATAATAATTAATAAAAATAATAATAAAAATAAAATAAATAATAATAAAAATAATAATAAAAATAATAATAATAAAATGGGGATGAGAGGAGATGTGATGTGATGATGATGATATAATAAGTAATATGTGCCCCCCGTTTCAAAAAAGGTATTATGTCGGGATGGACCGATGCTAAAAAATCAATTATAGTTTTTAAATGGTCAAAAATTGAAAGAAAGGGTTTATATTTAAACATTAAAATTTGTATTCCCTTTCCCCTATAAAGTTATAAATAACTTTAAAACCCATTTTTGGCTACAAAATTCATTTTCGCATCTTAATCATCCCCAATTAATCCGTTTTGAGACGAGGGGTCCCAAAATATAATAAATTTAAAAATAA
>NW_027627934.1:0-4754 GCF_034508935.2 Berghia stephanieae | reverse complement strand
AAAAGCTTTTCCAGTAAAAATTAAATTTTTATTTAAAAGGGACTCGACAATCTTTGTAAAAGTGTTTAAATTAAATTTTTAAAAAATTTTTACAAAGGAAAAAAGTTTTTGAAACAAAATTTTACGTTTTTTTTTAAGCTTGGTATAACCGCCAAGAGAGATTTTTTAAAAATTGATTCATTATTAAATTAAATTGAGCTTTATATTGCGCTAATCCCAAATTTTGCCAAAAAAGGGCGCTTTCAATAGTTCCCCTGTGTAACAGCGACATTTAAACATTTAGGGACGGGGAATGAGCTGTCAGGCGATATTAAAATTTTTTCGGACAAAAGAAACACTGTTAAACGGCAGGGTATTCATTTTTTAACTGATACGGTGAGGGAATGTTATGTTAAAGATTTCTTTTCCAAGGGATCAACTAATTTTCGCCGAGACGGGCTCGAACCCCAGGCCCTTTTTCCGACCCCGAATTCTTTTTTTTATTTTTTGTTTTTTTGTATTTTTTGGGAAAATGTTTTCGAATGGTTCGGGGACTTCTGCTTCGTTTTTGAAAAAGCTCTAGTTTTTTTTTACTTCATCATTATATTATTTAACGGTAAATAAATTTAAGCTGGATGAAAAAAAAAACTTTTTTTCCTTAAGCATTAAGGCAACGTGCCTTATTTGCAGGTCTGATAACCAAACATATGATCATTGAAATAATAAAAATCCAAAAAAATTTTCAAAAAAATAAATGTCCATGCAACAATGAAAACGAGGCCCATTTTGGGCAATCGGTGTGGGGGGCCAGCAAATATGCATATAAAGTAAAAATTCCCTTTTTTCATCCAAGGGGGGAAATTTTGTTGTCTTAGGGTCTATCCAAGGGAATATAAAATAACCCCAGACATCGGGTCCGCAGGGGCAGTGCCGCAAATGGAAACGAGAGGGATTGCTAAAGGGGGCCACACAGTAAAAAGGGGTGATAAATAATTACCTTTTTGGATAAAAGCAAAGAATACTGTGCCCGTGCCCCAAACGCTCGAGTAAAAAAATTCCTATTTAAAGATTCATTCTCCTCAGCAATTTGTCAGTCCAACTGTAAATTTTTCTTCTTCAATTCTAAACTGGTTTTGCATAATAAAAAATGTTTCCCTTTCAAAATTTTACAAATTACAGTGAAAATATTCTCCAACAAGGCTCGAAAATTGGTTAAGGGAATTCAAAATTCAATGTGCCAGAGACGGTGAAAAGATTCCATTCCATGTCATACCAGAAAACAGATTCTAGTGGTTTGTGTGTGATGATTAGAGAGATCTACCAACACTAACATTTAGTTTGACTAGATCTAGTTCAGTTGAGAAGAAAAAAGAGGAGGAGGAAGAAGTGGGAGAAAGAAGATGAATATGTTGATGTTGATGAAGAAGGACGAGGAGGTGTGAAGATGAAGGAGAAAAGTAGAAGAAGTCCTGGCACCGATTTTGGGTTGGATGCATGAGAATGTAAGAAAACTTTCTCTTTAAAGATTAGTCTAGTATGAGATTAGAATTAAAATGAATAAAAAATACTAAACCTTTCCTCCAGGAGAAGACGATCAAGGTCGTCTTTTACAAGATCACAAAATTAAAAAAAAAATGTGTTCACGATGAAAAACGGGAAATGTTCGTATTTTCATTCGTCTTTAAATACAAATTCGATGGGATTAAGTCTGACCGAAAACCCCTCTTCCGTTGAATCAGTGTTCTTGACAAAATTTGAAAACAGCACAGCTGCCGCCATTTTCATGTGTTGACAGTTGTTTTGACAGTTACTGTCAATGACTGTGTCATTGTCATGTCGTACGAATCCTTCATGGTGATCGAGAGTAACTTCGCTTTGCTTTGCTTGGCACAAAAATAAAAAAAATTTAAAAGGGGTTTAGGGGTGTTTTAGCTAAACAACATAATTTTCATATTTAAAAAATAAGCTAGTTGTGTGTTTGTTATTCTCTAAAAATCTAATCTAAACTTCGAACCAAGCGAAGCTAAAAATCTCAGACTCAGACTCACTGAGTCACTCAATTTCCCATTCAGATTTATTCGTTTCCGGACAAAAAAATGTGTGCTTTCGACGATCTGTGACCTTTAAACCGTTTTTCCCTAGCATTGACAAATATCAACAGATTACTTTTGTCGTTATAAATTCTTTTTCTATGTATTTTTTTTTCTCGCGAAACGAGTCGTCTAACATTTTTGGGCCCCCATTTTTGTTGACGCCGTTTTCTTAGTTTACTAGTCAGAGACTAAACGATCAAGTCCGACTCGAGCAAGTGACTAAAATCTTGGCCAAATTTAGTCCGAAGGTGACGTTGTTTTTATTTCTGGGACTAGCCTAGTCAGCTCACATTAAATCCGATTTTTTTTGTCATTTACTAAAGTCAGAGTTTGTTCGGGACAAAAGCGCGTCCGCGTTCATTAGAAGGGCCGGGATTTGTGATACCACCTTCCACACTGCTCGGACAAAACTTGGTTGGTTGTTTGTAAACGATAACGTGAATAAATGGGATTTCTCTCTGATCATTGTTATTTTTTTTTACACCACTCATTTGGGGGAATAGTTTTTCAAGCGATTTATTTTTATCAGATTATAAACGTTTAAACCCTCTTCCGCACTAGGACAGGACTGTTCCGGGACAGTCCTGTCCCAAATCTGTAACATTTTAAAAATTTTAGGGGAGATCTTCGCACCTATTGGGACGGGACAAAAACAGTCCCGTTGTGTCCCAAGCCGTTGTGAAATTGCTCCCAAAATCAACGGGACAGGACTGTCCCAGTCCGTGTTCATATCGTTTGTGATAGATAAAAATAGCAGACTTCCGCACTAGGACAAAAAGTCCCAGACTTGGCGGCGCCGTGTCAAAATTGAAATGGCCTTTGTCTTTATTTTCGTGCATTCCATACTACTACTACTCCTCCTCCTCCTCCTTTACTTCTTCTCCTTTTCTACTACTTACTACACTTATACCTTACTACTACTACTTACTGCTAAACTATTCTACTACTACATATTTACTACTACTACTACTACTACACTACTACTACTATTCTTCTACTACACTAACTATTTCTATTGTTTGCTTCTGCTGTGGCTAATCCCACTATATATTAATACCTACACCCCTTATATTTTGTATTTTTTTCCAATTCCATTGTATTTATTTTCCAAACAATAGTCCACACTTATTTTTGGTTCACTTTCTATACTGCATTTACACAGTTCCTCCCCGCCTCCCCTCTTTTGACATAATTAAGTTTCGCAAACCCTTTTTTTTAAATTTCTATTGCTCTGTTTAATTCGCGCTTCCTCACCAAAGTGCATACAATTTCCTGCCCATCAATGTTTTTGTTTATGCATCTTAACAACGCCACTACCACCCTTTATCTCATTCGTCTGTAGTTTTTTTTAATTCATCATGTGTTGTTGGTGAAGGGGAACCCGAAACGTCCATTTTATTTTGTTTTGTATATTAAACTGAAGCTTACATTCAATTTCACAGTTTTAATTTATTTTTTTTTATTTCAATTCTGAATATAAAAAGCAAGAACAATTCAAAAAATAATTCTATGTGATGAAACCACGTAAAGAAGGCATTAGCATAACATAAATATTTTCGCAAATTTTAAAAACGTATGTTTATAAATATTAATTTAAGAAGTGTCACACTTTGTGACAAAAAGCAGTAAACGTGTCTAAAACCGGTCGCACATCTATCGGTAACTTGTGGATCAATTATCTTTTCGTTATTTATTTCGGGAATTCTCATAAAATATTATAAGTTAGCCTTCGAGCCACTGGATCATTGTAAACAAATAAGCCTTTAGAGCTTGGTAGCCAATGGTGCAGGAGTTATTCCGGTTTTCAATACGTGAGCGGACAATTTAACGTATTGTTTGAACTTGAACGGGCGCAAAGTCTGTATCTATCGAAATTTACTTCACCTTACAGGTATCCTTTAACTGAAGGAGTGAGTGTTTGAGTAATTTTCTGCTAGGAAGTACAAGTTCTTCGGTCGGAATCGAACCAGATACCTCTGAGTCCAGAGTACCGCGTTTACATAGGCTCTTGCCTCCTAACTTAAAATCCGTACTTATCCATGTTTCTGTGGCGTTGAGCAGACAGATAAAGTTTAAATTTTTTTAAAAATATCATTTTTTCTTCCCATAGGGGAATTTTTCTCGAGGGTCTATTTCCAAGGGTTTAAGACTGGAAAATAACCCAGCGTCAGCGCAATTGCGGGCGCGCATTTTAGCTAGGACAAGGTATACAAGGCGTCTGCGCAGTGCAGGCGCCGCAAAAATTGAGCTAGGCGAGTTTTAATCAAATGTGCCTTTCGGGTACGAAGCATTGCTGACTTTCTATATCCTCTTGAATGATGCTGTCGTCAAAGATTATTTTCAGGAACTGTTACTTCTTTGCAACCGGGGTAAATGAGGTGATCAAGAAGTCCATTTAAAGATATAGTCGGGATCACCTGAGTTTCGGAATTCCCTGACAATCTTTGGTTCTTTAAAAGGTTGCACCCAATATAATTTTCTTTCAATTTGTTTTTTTTCCACGTGAAAGCACAGAAATATGCACCTCTTTTCACCATTATGAGTTTAGTAGTAGTAGTAGTAGTTTAGTTATTTTGTAGTTGTAATAGTAGTGTAGTTAGTAGTAGTAAGTAGTGGTTAGTAGTAGTATGGTAGTTAGTTGTGGTAAGGAAGGGTAGTTTCCTAATATAGTAGTATTTTTAA
>NW_027627933.1:0-18527 GCF_034508935.2 Berghia stephanieae | reverse complement strand
GTAAATGTTTAGCTCGTAATTAGTAATCAAAGGCGTTAACGTTATGGCTGTATGAAATATTTAAGTAGCAATTATTAAGTATACAGAAGAACCAAGTAGATTTAGATGACTCAAGGTAGGTGGCTAGAAAGCTATGATTTGCCAGAATTAGTGATATAAATTTGTAAATGATCATAGTTGTTAAAATGAAGTTATAACGATGTGAAGTGATGAAAGAAAGCACACAAAAATATAGTATCAGGCCAGAAGTCACACCCAGCCGAAGATAAAAATAGTACTACATCGAGGGACTACCTGTGTAAGGGCTTAACACACAACACACAGTGTACTATTGGTCATAGTAACACACACGAGTAAAGGAATGTTGATATCAACCACAGAGGCACACAGTCTTGCATTACTGTAATGCAAGACATACTTGCATACAATTAATTAAATAGTGATGGTAGCGACAAGTAGTAAAGAGTAATAGAGTACAAAATCAAATAACATTAGATAGAATGGTCATTCTATTACATATCCCCCAACTCGAACCGTTCTATGTCCTCATAGAACAAATTGTTTAATTATCAATGGTCAACTAGGCAGAGAGGATTCAATGTACGAATTCAACTTGAAAGAAATGCAATCAATGTAAATTTACGTCGCTTCAGCATAGCGGTATAAGTATAAGATGAGAAAAGCGTTAAAACTTGAAATACGAACGTCTCAAATATGAGGAGGCTCATGTCGAATATAGACATGGAAATATTAAGTGGACGTCGCTTGTTAGCGGTAAAGGTAGAAAGAACTTCACTGTTATAATTATAAGCAATAGTTAAAACATTCCATAATTATGTTTCACTATGAATCATGAGCATATTGCAAAATTAATGGGAACTAACGAGATATTGAATCAATATATACAAGAGAATCCTACAAAACATGGATTATCTCACCAAGGTGGTGGTCAAGCTCATGCAGATCCTTGCATTTGGCGTGACGTCGTCTGGGCAGATGTGTGCAGGCGGGATTCTGTGACGTGGTTTCACTTTCACAGACGCGACTTTTAGGAACACCGGCCACCACTTTACCACGATGCCTTCGGATAGTTGCATGGCAGTAATAGGGACGAGGCTCCATCTGGTTGAACTCACGCCAGTAAGACCCACGGGACATCTCGGGCACAGACACACGGGTCATCACGGGCACAGGCAAACGGTCATCACGGGCACAGGCACACGGGCATCACGGGCACAGGCACACGGTCATCACGGGCACAGACACACAGGTCATCACGGGCAGAGACACACAGGTCATCACGGGCAAAGGCACACGGTCATCACGGGCACAGACACACAGGTCATCACGGGCAAAGGCACACGGTCATCACATCACGGGCCCAGGCACACGGTCATCACATCACGGGCCCAGGCACACGGTCATCTCGGGCACAGACAATGGGTCATCACGGGCACAGGCACACTGACATCACGGGCACAGACACACAGGTCATCACGGGCACAGACACATAGGTCATCACGGGCACAGACACACAGGTCGTCACGGGCACAGGCACACGGTCATCTCGGGCACTGAGACACGGGTCATCACGGGCACAGGTACACGGGGCATCTCGGGCTCAGGAACATGGGTCCTCTCGGGTTTGGCAGTCACACTGGTCATCTCGGGTTGGACAGGATACTCGACGTGTATCGTAGCCGGTAGCGGCCGTCTTGTTATAAATTCGGCTGTAAAGGGGCCGAGTGGCAAGTTGACGTCGATTGTCGTCTGTCGCAATAAAACATCGAGGTTGGTGGACAGGGACTGGCAGCGAGAGTGTAAATTCGTTCCAATTCCAAGCGGATGTCTGACTGATGAAAAAATAAGCAGTCTCCAAAAGGCTGTGGCTTCTGAAATTGAGATCCTGCTCGTGACGCCAAATTTGTAATAAAGTCAGACAACCGGGTAGCTGATGCCGGCGAATGTGATAGAGACAACCGGGTAGTTGATACCGGCGAGTGTGATACTGATGGAGACAACCGGGTAGTCGATGCCGGCGAGTGTGATACTGATGGAGACAACCGGGTAGTTGATGCCGGCGAGTGGTAGTAGTAGTATTGGCAGAGTGTAGAGGCCGTGGGAGTGGATGGATTCGGTCCCGGGGTCGACTTAAGAGTTCCAGACTGTAACTGCGGCGGTGGTGCTCAAGTGAGGAAGATAGATCGAGACAATGAAGTGACAGTTTAGTACTACTGTTAGTGATAGTAGCATGACTTCATGTGTCAGAAGTAGAAGTAGGGAGTTGATTTCATGAGTGAAGAGCACACACCACAGTCAAGTCCGGAGACACCATAGGCTACCCCCGAGTCCTAGCCCATCCACTCCGGGTAGTGGAGGCGATCAAACAACAAAGGCCAGGATGTATAATGATGAAGTCTTTATTCAGGAACAATGGAACAGATCATTCTTTTGTATCGTATTCTATAGGCGTGTAGCAATGAATGGATCAATGAATGAATGAAAAGAATGGCAGAAGAATCTCATAATATTAGCTATAGCAATTAAAAATAGATTTAGCGCGGACGTCAGGGAAAGCACCTACGTCACTGGTCCAGGTAAAGTGATGCGTAGACTGAAGTGAGTAAACTCGATCGAGTTGTGTGCATCTTCATGATTTAAACAAATTAATGCAAATAACATGGAACATGTATGAAGGAACGAATAAGTCTAAACTACAGAGTTATGCTACAAAATCAATCATAGTGAATTGCAGAGTTAAAGAGTAAATGTTTAGCTCGAAATTAGTAATCAAAGGCGTTAACGTTATGGCTGTATGAAATATTTAAGTAGCAATTATTAAGTAGCTATACAGAAGAACCAAGTAGATTTAGATGACTCAAGGTAGGTGGCTAGAAAGCTATGATTTGCCAGAATTAGTGATATAAATTTGTAAATGATCATAGTTGTTAAAATGAAGTTATAACGATGTGAAGTGATGAAAGAAAGCACACAAAAATATAGTATCAGGCCAGAAGTCACACCCAGCCGAAGATAAAAATAGTACTACATCGAGGGACTACCTGTGTAAGGGCTTAACACACAACACACAGTGTACTATTGGTCATAGTAACACACACGAGTAAAGGAATGTTGATATCAACCACAGAGGCACACAGTCTTGCATTACTGTAATGCAAGACATACTTGCATACAATTAATTAAATAGTGATGGTAGCGACAAGTAGTAAAGAGTAATAGAGTACAAAATCAAATAACATTAGATAGAATGGTCATTCTATTACACTAATACTAACATACAAAACAACATCCCCCCCCCCCCACCTAAAAATTCCCACTTATACTAAACTCAACAAAATAACAATAACAAACCTCCAAGGAAAGGACGTGACACAAGTGTTTAGTAAGATATAATCCCCCCTTTTTTTTTTTTTTTTTTTCCGATGCGGCCCCGGCGAACTCGGCGCAACGGCCCACGGCAGAGACGGCGCGGGGCAATGTGTGTGCCGCGCAGCATGCCGGAGGGGTCTAGTCCCGCCCAACCCGCCTGAAGCGCGGTTGAAACAATTGCGCTGCGGCGTCTAGACTGCCGTGGACCACATGTATGCAGATGAGATCAGTCGGGGCCGACTCGGAAAGAAGAATATTTACAATATTTATAATATTAAAACGTACACCTTGTACACCCACAGTCACAACTGCCCCCCACCCCCCCTCCCCACGATTCTAACCTTATCGAAAAATTAACTATATTCATAGAATAATAAAATAACCAATGCTGCATAGGGAAAGACCACGTGCACAGTAGTTGAAGCAGCGAATGACGCTCGGCTAGAGAGCGGGAAAGTGGGTGGCCACCCTTGGACTCCTAAGGGAGCAAGGGAATAGGTTACTAACAAATTAATCAAAAGTTTTCCTTTTAAAAGCATAACCACCTTCATCACCAGTTCCAATCTACTCCCATAATTTAGCAATAGCCCAAGAACATCAACCGACCACAACAATTAATAAACCCACAAGACGTTTGACCCGTGTATTCACCATCCCAACAACAGAAGCAATTCAGAAACCTCCCCCCCCCCCATCCAACCTAAAACCTAAACCTAAACTCATTTCCACAATAACCCCATATTACAGAAGTTCGAATATTCCGATCAGCTGATAGGCTGCAGCCTTTCAACTCCCACCAATCAAAACCCTCAGAATCCAACACCCCCCCCCCCCCTACTAAACCTCTGTCAGTCCCAGACAATTTATCTAAACAACATTACAAACAGCCCTGAATCATCAATAAACCGATTGGTACAGGCAGGGACGGCTGGTAATAATGGGCAGGGTGGGCAAATACCAGCCTGTTTTTTCAAGTTATATGCTGTATTACCAGGTCCGAAATAATCAAATCTAAATTAGATAATTTCAAAAGTTACTACTTAAAATTGATACTTTGTACTGAAATCAATTTGTGTGTATTTTTGATAGATTGCGAATCACCATGCATCCCGTAATACATAAACCAGGATACGCTCCTGTTCTTTTTATCACCCCCCCCCCCCCAACCACTCCACTCCACTCCGCCCACATCGTCATCTCATCGTCACGTCGCCTGACGGTGATTTTGCTGTCTGGCCTCTCTAGTACTAGGTCGGGCTAATTCAAATGAGCCCACCTTATTAACCAGTGTACACTAAATAGAGATTTTGGCAAACGAACTTTTTCTTATTTATTGCCTTACTTGTGCTGGGAAGGTTCCAGTATTGAATTAAATTTATTAATTTACTAATATTATATCAATTTAGTATTAGTTTGTGTTGTTTTAATATATTTGTTTATCCATTTAAATTATTTCTTTTTTTTTCCCTCGTTTTCTTTAGTGTTTCTCAAAACTCATTTATTTAAATTGTTTTCTTATTTGTTTGTTGTTGTTGTTGTTGTTTTTTGTTGTTGTTTTTTGTTTTGTTTTTTAACAAATTAATTTGTTAATTCTTTTTTTTTAAATTATTCTTAAAGTAATTACCGCTGTATTTTTATTGCCAGACTAAATATTTTTGCAAAACAATGTAATTTTCTATTGTATTCCCTCTAATAAAACAAAACACTTTTATTCAAAAGTCACGACTAAATAAATATATAAAATACAACCACCATTTTGGTTTTCTCAACAATTGAATTAGTATACGAGAAATACTCTTCTGAGTAAGGAGATAGTTGAATTCTAAGTTATAGAGGAAATACGGAAGGGTGGGCAGATTCCGTACTTGCCCGTCCTGAAGCTAATACATACATAAGATGGTTCGCGATGAAGAGGCGGGAAGCAAGGGATTGGTTGGGTAAGGAGCAAAGATAACACGGTAATTATTGTGACGATAGTCAAACGAATACATGAGGAGAGATTGGTAACATTATTTTGTCTTAATTATATTGTATGAAGTATTGGCGAAAGCCTAATATTAAATAAACGTTGTTTTTGTTTGTCTTATTTTGACTATGGAACTGATACTGATACTTGTCATAGCAGACCTGCCTACTTTAGATAGGAAAATAAAAATCGTAGTTTTCAGGGCTAATAAAATCGTAGATATTTTAACTACCCTTTAAAAAAATCACCGGAATTTTCGTCTGTTTTGATAGATATCAAATTTTAAAAAACGAGAAAAAATAATTGGAAACGTAATAATGATGGTGATGGTGGTATAGTGGTGGCGGTGGTGGTAGTAGTAATGATGATGGTAATATTATTATTATTATTATTATTATTATTATTATTATTATTATTATTATTATTATTATTATTATTATTATTATTATTATTATTATTATTATTATTATTATTATTTATTATTATTATTATTATTATTATTATTTATTATTATTATTTATTATTATTATTATTTTATTATTATTATTATTATTATTATTATTATTATTATTATTATTATTATTATTATTATTATTATTATTATTATTATTATTATTATTATTATTATTATTTTATTTATTGTTATTATTATTGTACGTATTGGTGGTATTACTATTGTTGTATTTTTTTTTTGGTGGTTATTAATGGTATCAGTTTATTGTTTGGTCCCATTTGCCATTATTTTCCACTTTCATGTATGTGGTCATCAAATTGTATGATTAATTGGCGAAAGCCTAAGATTGAATAAATTTTGTAATATCGTATGGTAACCATCATTGTCGACGACATCGTCGTTGTCATCATAATCATCATCATCATCATCATCATCATCATCATCATCATCATCATCATCATCATTAACAACAACAACAACAATATTAACAACAAGTACAACAATAGAAATAAAAACAATATCAACATCACCATACAATTTCCGTCATCGTCTCCACAACTATCATTCTAACCAACAGCACCACCAAAACCACTACCATAATTACCCCTCACCGCCTCGTCTTCCTCCTCCTCCTCCACCACCACCACCACCGCTACCACTATTCCAACCACTACCACCACCGGCACAATCATTCTGACCACCAAGACAGCAGTAAAAATTATGCAATTTGAGCTCTGAATGAAACTCGAGTCATATCGCTGTTGTTGCTTCTCCATGAAAACTTTAAGGTTACTACGTACTACTGAAAACCAGTAATGTAAAAGCAATATTAATATCGCCGTTGAGGGATTAAAGCATCTCTTTAATTTTTCGAGTGAACGAAATGGACTTCTATTGTCAAGGTGTTGTCGCATTTTGTCTCGTCGCTTTATTTTTAGTTGTATTCTCTTTCGTGATTCATTTTTGATTACGTTTGGAAGAATTAAAATCTACTGGTATTGTCATTTCATTGTGAATGTGATTATTGGTGGTTGAAATATTTTTTGTTTAAAGGCGAAAAAAAAAAATCAAAAAAAAAATTTATTAAAAAAAAAACAAAAAAATAAAAAATAAAAAATATATATCATATATATATATATATATATATATATATATATATATATATATATATAATATATATATATATATATATATATATATATATATATATATATGACCGAATCCTCTTTGCCCAACCACTGTAAATAGGCTAGAACCGCCACTGGGTACAGGATCTCTGTCATCCACCAATCGCAACACATTTTATCTACTCTCCACATCCAACCATGAACAGCTATTTAATTGTTAATTTAAATCATCTAAAAAAAAAAAAAAAAATAACAAAATTTATTACAACCCACCAACCCAATGTAACCTCTAACTGACCAACTGCCCAATTAACCCCCCACCCTCCATGAACGCGTTAGGCAACATTAATATTTCAACCATTATTTCATTTATAAAAAAAAAAAATAAAAAAAAAATAAAAAAAAATTAAATTATTATCGTAACGTACGATACAGAAGCAGTTAATGCCAAAGCCTTCCTACTGCTACTACTACTAAACACAAATAATTAACCTAACAAATACAATTTTTACTAATTAAGAGGGTCATTAGATAGTATGGCCTGGGTCTAAAAAAAAAAAAAAAAAAAAAATGCTACAGGTCATCGACGACTGAGAATTTCCCGACCTCCACTTAGTTCTCGATGCTTTTCTCGTCTCGAGAATCTTGGTCGTCGATGCTTCTCGTATAGAACAGTAAAGTTGGTGCAATAAAATAAACAATATCACGTGACCATTTTAGAAGCACGTGGCAAAACACATGTTCCTGGCTTTGACAGCTCACCTTCCAATGTAAATTATAGAAAAAAAATAACCATTAAAAATGTCTGTTAGGTGGCAAAAGAAACACATATTCATAAATACTCGATCACGCGTCAAATAATATCTAAATATTGATTTTTTATTAAACAAATGGTAACATTTATCAAAAATTACTGTCGGTCTATTTTTAGACCACGGTCAACATTATTCTCCAAAATCAATGCGCTTGTGTGAACAAAACAAGAACTATTTGAAATCTGGTTTTCGGAATAATTTAACCATATACAAAGAATTTAACTAAATAACAATTTTATTTGTACGTGTTTGTTTTTAACTGAATGTGTATTACCTACAATTTGAACGACAAAAACGGGAGACCTGTTTTGTGCGCAACGTTGTCCGGCTGCAAAAGTTCCTAATCACCAGCAAAGAATGGCAGTCCAACTCATGCAAAGGTAAGATTCCAATTTCAGTGTTTGAGTTTGTAATTTGTATCGATTGGTTTTGAGAGCAGGAAACGATTTAGTTCAATGTTAATCCATAATAGCGTTCGGGTATTTAACTTTGGGTGTCTCACCGGCCTAATTTTAGAATGCGTTGTTTATTTGTTTTCATTTCACTTCGCAATTTGACTGTCACTGTCAGTGTCAGTCATTACAGTACAGCTTCACTCGCCGATTCTCACTTACAGAGTTTACGTTTCCTTCACGTATGTTTAATTCAGAAAAGTGAGTGGAGCAGGCACTTATGTTGGTAACAACAAGATATGAAGTGAGTAGAAAAGTGCCAGAAGACAATAGAGAATAAAAAATTTTTTCGCGGCGGTGGTGGGGTTTGAACCTGCGACCTTATTGGTACGACAACTCCGCCTGGCAGGTGAGAGCGTGGCTCTACCGTGTGAGCTATCCACGAACACAAAATATTCGTTTCAAACCCAAAGTCATTTCTAGATCCCTCTCTCACCCACTTCTTGAGATCGCCGATTCGTTCACCACCATCGCGAAATAATTTTGACCAGCAGTTAAGCTTAATAGCCAATTTTCTCATCACAAACATATAACATAGAAACGATTGAGACATTGAGTATGCTCCGGTGTATGGGGTGAATTTTTAATTCAGAAAAGTGAGTGGAGCAGGCACTTATGTTGGTAACAACAAGATATGAAGTGAGTAGAAAAGTGCCAGAAGACAATAGAGAATAAAAATTTTTTTATTCTCTATTGTCTTCTGGCACTTTTCTACTCACTTCATATCTTGTTGTTACCAACATAAGTGCCTGCTCCACTCACTTTTCTGAATTAAAAATTCACCCCATACACCGGAGCATACTCAATGTCTCAATCGTTTCTATGTTATATGTTTGTGATGAGAAAATTGGCTATTAAGCTTAACTGCTGGTCAAAATTATTTCGCGATGGTGGTGAACGAATCGGCGATCTCAAGAAGTGGGTGAGAGAGGTATCTAGAAATGACTTTGGGTTTGAAACGAATATTTTGTGTTCGTGGATAGCTCACACGGTAGAGCCACGCTCTCACCTGCCAGGCGGAGTTGTCGTACCAATAAGGTCGCAGGTTCAAACCCCACCACCGCCGCAAAAAAATTTTTTATTCTCTATTGTCTTCTGGCACTTTTCTACTCACTTCATATCTTGTTGTTACCAACATAAGTGCCTGCTCCACTCACTTTTCTGAATTAAAAATTCACCCCATACACCGGAGCATACTCAATGTCTCAATCGTTTCTATGTTATATGTTTGTGATGAGAAAATTGGCTATTAAGCTTAACTGCTGGTCAAAATTATTTCGCGATGGTGGTGAACGAATCGGCGATCTCAAGAAGTGGGTGAGAGAGGGATCTAGAAATGACTTTGGGTTTGAAACGAATATTTTGTGTTCGTGGATAGCTCACACGGTAGAGCCACGCTCTCACCTGCCAGGCGGAGTTGTCGTACCAATAAGGTCGCAGGTTCAAACCCCACCACCGCCGCGAAAAATTTTTTTATTCTCTATTGTCTTCTGGCACTTTTCTACTCACTTCATATCTTGTTGTTACCAACATAAGTGCCTGCTCCACTCACTTTTCTGAATTAAAAATTCACCCCATACACCGGAGCATACTCAATGTCTCAATCGTTTCTATGTTATATGTTTGTGATGAGAAAATTGGCTATTAAGCTTAACTGCTGGTCAAAATTATTTCGCGATGGTGGTGAACGAATCGGCGATCTCAAGAAGTGGGTGAGAGAGGGATCTAGAAATGACTTTGGGTTTGAAACGAATATTTTGTGTTCGTGGATAGCTCACACGGTAGAGCCACACTCTCACCTGCCAGGCGGAGTTGTCGTACCAATAAGGTCGCAGGTTCAAACCCCACCACCGCCGCGAAAAAATTTTTTATTCTCTATTGTCTTCTGGCACTTTTCTACTCACTTCATATCTTGTTGCTTCACGTATGTCTGCTTCATGCTCATTCAGTGAGTGATTCGAATACTGTGTGAGAGAAAACACTTTTCGTAATTTATGACATTTTATGGGTAACGTTTACAGTCTAGAACGTGTGTCAGTCATAACTTGACCGAAAAAGAAAACAGAAAGGAACAAAAAAACAAGCAGACACCCCCCTCCTCAGCAGGTGGAATCTCAAAAAAAGTTGTATTTTTTTAATCCTTATCTTTCGTGGTGCGAAGCTTTCATCGCTTGTCATATTTTATTGACTCTCGCTCTTATCTAACCTGATAATAGATTTCGAAACAATCTTTAGGTCTTCATTCTCTCATTATCTGTTCATGACTGGAACTGGAAAAGGAACAAGACAAAGGCAAAGGGTCTCTGCCACCGATTTTCAATATCTTGTGTTGTTTTAAGTTGGTAGCCGTTTTTGCCACATAAGACTTTTTGTTATTGTTTTTGCTGAGAGTCGATGGGAGAAGGAATGGCAGAGAGGGAGGAAGGGGTGGTGAAAAAATGAGAATGTCTGGGAAAAGAACATGTCCCACTCAACCCCTTATCGCATCTTTGATATTTGGCAGGTGTCAAACTCTACATGTATGACGTTTTGGATCTTCCAAGCCTATTCGCCTTATTTGGTCGGTAGCTGTGTGAAAGAAAACATATTTTATTGTAAAATGCAGGGAGTGCGGTCTGATATTTTCGTCATCGCTATGATTATTCCCAGACAGGGTCTGCCAATAACGAAAATTGGTTATTCCCAGACAGATAAAGGGAAAAAAACCCCAATATTTTTGTATAAAAAAAACAAAACAAACAATTTTAAGAAATTCATGCTCAGAAACGGAACAAGGCCAAACAAAAAAAGGAGAAAAGAATAGACTCGCTCAAAAAAAAAGAAAAAAAAAAAGGGGGGGGGGGGGGGAGGAAAGCGATTGAATTCGAATCTGTGCAGCTAAAATGAGCAACGAGTTTCCCTTGGCTCAAGAGAAGTGAAAATGAAAAAACTGTGCTTAAGTTTTTGTATGAGTGTTGGGGGGGGGGGGGGTCGTTGGGGGTTTTGTTACAGTTTTATACACATCCCTGTTAGTTCAATCAATTTTGTGGGTAATGATCAAGAGGGGCCTGGTCCTACAACTCTTTACGGATTTACCTTGGATTGAAATGAAAACTAAACCTCTCTGATTACTTTAGATTACCTAATTTTATTTCATACGTTTTTTTATGAAGAAGAAGCTTTTTAGGATTTTGTAATTCATAGGAATCACCATGATATGTGAAATGATGTCTTATCTAAATTTTGCCTCAGGAATAATAAGCGAACAATTTTGAAAAACTCTCTCTGTTGATCGAATTATCAAAAATTTTATTTGTGATCAGATATTTTATTTGACTTTAAAATGAAATCTAGAGGCATTAAAATATATTCAATGTTTATTAGACTTTTCTTATGTGATCAGAAAGTTAAACAGGAAATATTGATCAAATGAGTTCACCGGAAGGTCAATAAAAGCCCATTTTTTAAAAAGCTAATCGACATTGGTTATGTAATCTTGCCTTCATGATCATAAACCTCTGATAAAATTAGACCTGACCCAACGGTTTTAACAACCTTGTGGTATCTGAGTTCCAGGTCCATTATGTTTTCTAATGTTTTTATTGAATATAAGCAAACCATTAAGAAATAGGTCATGTCTATATATTCAACATTGAATGATATTTCTTCTTACATTGAAATAAGTGGTTCTTTAGAGTAATAAGGCTCATGGAACTGGAGTTTTTCCTGTTTCTGTAACATGAAGCAACAGACCTTAAATAGTGCTTGATAACTTTCTTAAAAAATAAATGGTATTTCATTTTACTTTGAAATAAATGGTCCTTTAGAGTCATAAGGCTCATGGAACTGGAGTTTTTCCTATAACATGAAGCGACAGACTGTAACAAGTGCTTGCTAAAATCTGAATAAGTTGCACATTTACATTTTACTTGTAGAGTTAGATCCAGTTATTCATTCAAACATTGGTATCTTAATTTCGAATTGTCATTTAATTAATACATATAAAGTTAAATAAATCCAATGATAATAATTGATAAAATAAGGTAATTATAACTTTTATTCATTGTTTGGTCCATATGAATTTTACTTTATGATTTTGTGTGAGATGATATTGCTTTTTATGGGACCATGGGAAAATGGTTTAGAATGCCATGCTTATCATTTTTTTTTCAGATCTAAATAACATTACAACAAGAATGAGTCTCTGCATTCCTTTAATTGTTCTGGAAGCATTGGCCTGCCTATACCATGGGAATTAATCAAATTATATTCAGGAAGAAGTATCATAATTATTATTATTATCATCATCATCATCATCATCATTGAGTCTTGCCTTCAAGATTATCAAAATGGCTTTCATGTTACTGTATCTTATAGAATTCCTCATATATCATTATGGACCCTTCTTTGTTTGTTTTTTTTATTTTAGATAGAGATTCATTCGATTCGAAAAGTGGAACACAAAAGCAGAATTTGCGAATGCCCGGTCCAGACATAAGCGTTATGGTCTTATTTATAAAGTGCAGAAACTTTGCAAATAAACGGATAAGATAGAGATTCATTCGATTCGAAAAGTGGAACACAAAAGCAGAATTTGCGAATGCCCGGTCCAGACATAAGCGTTATGGCCTTATTAATAAAATGCAGAAACTTTGCAAATAAACGGATAGACTAGATATTAATTCGATTCGAAAAGTGGAACACAAAAGCAGAATTTGCGAATGCCTGGTCCAGACATAAGCGCTATGGTCTTATTTATAAAGTGCAGAAACTTTGCAAATAAACGGAAAAAATAGAGATTAATTCTAATCAAACAGTGGAACACAAAGGCAGAATTTGCGAACAACCGGTCCAGACATAAGCGTTATGGTCTTATTTATAAAGTGCAGAAAATTTGCAAATAAACGGATAAGATAGAGATTAATTCGATTCGAAAAGTGGAACACAAAAGCAGAATTTGTGAATACCCGGTCCAGGCATAAGCGTCATGGTCTTGTTTAAATGAAACAATGCCATTTAAAAAAATATATGGTCAATGAGTAATTAAGCTAAATATGCGGAGTTCAATTAGATAACTTGATCTGTGAATTTTTTTTATAATTAGCTGTTTTTATTCTCCATCATTTAGGTTATGTGATTAAGTTTATAATTGAAATACAAACTTTATCTCACTTATCAATGTTTTGCAATAAAGGAGAGTGTGAGTGAACCTGAGCAAAGGAAATTATTTGAGAGAGTGATATTTATCATGCTTTTCAGTTTGTAGTTGAATTCTAGAATGGATTCTTTATAGTTCTCATTGATTGTATGTCAGTGTGTCAGTCTTTAGGACACCGATTACCCTAATGCGGCCACAATTTACAATGTGACGGCCACAAGCCCGTTAAACGCAGAGTGGGGTATTGTTGTTTGCAAGTAATGCTATGGTTTTAATAGGATATCTGTCTCCTATTAAAATACATTCCTGTGTTGGATTTTGGATTAAATTCATGTCTTCTTCGGATTTTGGGATATTTAATTTTCATGGATTGTGATTGTGATTTTCAAGACTATTAATGTAAGTAAATGCCCAAATAGATATTTTTATTCATTTATTCTTTATTTATATTTTTAGTTTTGTTTTGTTTTGAAGCATTTATTATAAGAAATATTGTACATATGCACTTATACACCAAAGACTATATCCTTTCAACTGCTTATTATTATTATTATTATTTATTATTATTATTATTATTATTATTATTATTATTATTATTATTATTATTATTATTATTATTATTATTATTATTATTATTATTTATTATTTTATTATTATTATTATATATTATTATTATTATTATTATTATTATTATTATTATTATTATTATTATTATTATTATTATTATATAATAATGATAATAATTAATAATAAGTGCATTGAGTGAAATCCCAATCATGGTTGCCCAAATAAAACTGGCGCTAGAATCCCGACTACCTGTCTAAACGAATGTTGTTTGTACGATACATACTAACTACACGTTCAATATCGGGGGCAGAAAATATACGTTTGGTTTTATGAAATTAAAACAGTAGTCCCACATTGTTCTTTGATGTTATTTGTGGTTGCATTTGCTTTGAAACTTACACATTATATTGTGTTACATTGTTTACAAAATATTTCTGGTACTCGTATGCATGTGTAGTCAACGGACCACCGGTCAATCGTGTTCTTTATTATTTTATTATTAATTTTGGCTTGACATCTTACATATGTGAATTTGACAGGTTGTTATGGATGGTAATTATAACATTAAGTGATTTTTAAACATTTTTACGGCGTTTTAAATGTCTTTCTTGCATTCATTGCGAGCACCTCCACTTTTCTGTTACTATTTTAACGATCAGCTGATTTTCTCTTGCCTCCCCTTTAATTTCGCGGACTTTTTTCAGAACGAGGCGTGGGAGTGGCTAATGGGACAAGCTACAGGTCATCGACAAGAACCACGGATGAACAAACATAAGATGAATATATGTGTCATCCTCGACGCATGCGAGATATGTGTGTGTGTGTGTGTGTGTCTACGTGTATGCCAAAATAAACAAACGAAAGTAACAAAAAATTTGAGAGTTATGGTTTTTTTTTATTTCTTCGCATAATAATAATAATAATAATAGATCTTTATTGTCCATAAATATGGCAATTTGTCATTTAGTTACACTTGTTATAATGTTAAACGATAACTAAGATTGAACAGATATTTCACTCCTACTTATTTTCTCTCTCTCTCCCTCTCTCTCTCTCTCTCTCTCTCTCTCTCTCTCTCTCTCTCTCTCTCTCTCTCTCTTCTTTCTTTCACACGTGCGATATACACAACATAAACATATTCATTTCGTTTTCAATTTGTTACGATTGTGGCAATTCGACACCAAAAATTATCATCATTATCAATTGGTCAGTTAATCTTACATTAAATAAATTAATCAGTTAATCAGTCAACGAATCAATCCTTGGTTTTTCTGTACCATATGAAATATTCAAAATTTTTATTGCTGATGGAACGAACGTTGATTTATACTTGTTAGTTCTACATTTAATCTGACAAAACCTTCTCCCAGATGGTAAAAGACTAAATTCATGGTATAAAATATGTTTTTTATTGTTGGTAATTGAGAATGCTTTCCTTTCTATTGCTTTTCCATGAATTCTTTCTACTCCATCAAGAGGATGGTTTATTATTTTTGATGCCTCTTTGATAGATTTTGAAATTTTTGATTTATCTTTAAGTCGGCATCCTCCAAACCATATGGTGCAGCCAAACGCAATTACACTTTTAATCAATGAGTCATAAACTCTTAACATAGTTTTCTTCCTTACTTGAAATGTTCTCAATTTCCTTAGGATGTATAATCTTTGGGCAACTTTCTTAGATATTATATTAATATGTTGAGAGAAATTGAGGGAACTATCAATGGTTATTCCTAAATATTTAAAATAGTCAACTATCTCAACATCATCTTTACCGATCGCCACACACTTTAAGTCGTTTTTATTTTTTACACCAAACACCTGTTCTTTCGTTTTTTCAACATTTAATTCAAGCTGATTTTGTTTACACCAATCGGTGAATATATTAATTTGTTTGAAATAATTCTTTTCGGTAACTTTATCTTTTAATAAGCCAAGAATAGCAGTATCATCTGCATATTTCACTATAAAACAATTTTCAAAGGATGGTCTGCAGTCGTTGGTGTATAAGATGTACAGGATTGGGGAACTCACACAGCCTTGGGGACATCCGTTCGACAACGTTCTTTTGTTGGAGATATGTTCACCCAATTTTACACATTGCGGTCTATGGGTCAGAAACTCTTTATACCATTTAATAAGGTAGTTTGGAATATCCATGCTGCACAACTTTTGAAGCAAAATATCTGTGTTCATGGCATTAAAAGCTGACGAAAAGTCGACAAACAGGATTCTGGCGTAATTCGAGGGCGTTTGGTCAAGGCGTTTCGAGATCAAATTTGTGGCGGTTAATAGTGCGTCTTCAACACTGAGATGTTGCTGGTATGCAAATTGGTACGGATCTAGCAATTTCAGGTCATAACATTTTTGTAGGAGCTCAGATTTTAAATTTTTTTCTAAACATTTCATTACAAGCGATGTAAGCGCCACTGGACGGAAGTCATTCAATACGGTCGGACAACGCTTTTTTGGAACTGGAACGACAATCGATGTTTTCCAAAGTACTGGCACTGATTGTTCATCGATTGACCTTTGAAAAAGTTTTGTATAAGGTATAGCCAGTTGTTGGTGACAGTTTTTCAAAATAGTTCCTGTAATGTTGTCTGGTCCAATCATCAGTATTGTCGCCTTGCGGGTAGGGGGGGGGGGGGGGGAACACTGTATGTGGGTCAAATGGTTAGGAAGTTGTCGAGGATGTATTGCCGATCAGTTTATACGACCTACTTACCACATGCCTATAAAATGAGGACCGGAAATGTAGACACGCATTAGAACGACAAACTATCATCATGACATCAGCACCAATCAAACTTACAGAGACAGAGAAGAACGTTATCAAGGCTTTGAAACGAGTCGACACAACGATAACCGATCCCATTGATGAACATCATTGTGTAATGTGGTTACAAAGTAAGACTACGAGTCAGGAGTTTCAAAACCATGTAAATCGCACATTTAGAGCATACTCGAATAACAACTATTATGGTGTCGGTGCAGTCATCTTTGACGACGAAGAATTATTAATGAAACCGGGTTGTGTCGACGCATGGAGGATTCCTTTATACATCGAGGGATACGGCGGTCGAATCTATCGTACTCCCAAGATCGTGATCGTATGTAGCGAGAATTTACCAAGGTTTGACAATGCCAACGTCTATTCGATGGCGTCTACAGACTACGACTTTGTAGAAGACCGGTGTGTCGACGAACCAGAACCAGACTACTACGACTTTGTAGAAGACCGGTGTGTCGACGAACCAGAACCAGACTACTACGACTTTGTAGAAGACCGGTGTGTCGACGAACCAGAACCAGACTACTACGACTTTGTAGAAGACCGGTGTGTCGACGAACTAGAACCAGACTACTACGACTTTGTAGAAGACCGGTGTGTCGACGAACCAGAACCAGACTATTACTAGATATATATTTTTATTATCTGAATAAATCAATCCAAATCAACCCAATTATGTTATTGTTGTTCGATACCGTCGGGGGAGTCACCATTGTAGAAACAGTCGTATACAACGTCGTCAAAACAATGTTGGTTAAGTCGACGGAGGGTCAGTAATGTATGAGGAAAATAGGTCATCGACTACAAAAAAAACAATGACCGGTATGGGAAAAAAACATGAAATGCTTATAAACGATGTAGAAATGTGTAGTAAGGCCGGGGCACAACAAAGGAGGAGGGTTTGCTTGTGAATTTGTGGTCTATTTGACCAATTGTCTTGCTACTGTATTCATGTTATGTGGCTGATGATGATACGATATATAATAAAACACAGACAGATAATAATACGATTGTCGTTAGTTTTATTACCAAACATGTATAAAATATCTTGTCAATATCATCGACTGTTTAGATGGAGTCTGCCGATAGTACATCATTGAAAACAATCTCCAAAACCCATACGAACGGTGAGACCCTTGGCGAAGAATTGTCTAAATTGTTCGTCTGTCATACGTCCACTATCGGATGCTGAGACTGTTATAGGTTGCTGCTGCTGCTGTGAAACTATTACAGGAGTAGTAGACGCCGCGGCTTCTTTCGGTTGTGTTGACAGTTTGCTGATCAAACGTTCCTCGAGTTTTGCTAATGTCTGATCAATCATAGTCTGAACTTTATCAGATGTCAGATCATTGTCAACAACCGGAGTATCTGTGTTGGTAGATGATGATGATGATGTATCATCAGTACGGTTTATTTTGGTGGGTTGTACCGTTTCATTGTCATCGTCGTCAGCTTTTCGTTTACGATCTTCAGCCGGTTTCTTATCTATCGAAGATAATTGTTCGATTAAATTAAGAATGAGAGTGGTTTTGTCGTCATTCATGATTGATGGTATAGAAGAGGCTTGTAAGAATTCAAACTCTGTGGGATTCAGAGAATGATACGTTTCATTCATTAATAATTCTGATCGTTCGGCGTTGTTGAGATGAGTCAGTAGCATGGCATTGATAGCCTGAGCTATGTTTTCTCCATTGTTGCCGTCGTAACATTTTAGAGGGGGAAGATGATTACCGGTTGTATTGTATGTAAGAACAGTTCCACTACGACGACCTGTGGGTGTCAGACCGATATGGATGATTCGCATGGAGTTCACCTCATGTTTGAG
>NW_027627932.1:0-4755 GCF_034508935.2 Berghia stephanieae | reverse complement strand
TTTTTTTTTTAAATTAAAAAAAATTTTATTTTTTTTTATATTAAAAAAAGTAAGAGAAGAGAGTAGTGTAGTAGTAGTGTATTTGGTATATAGTAGTATGTAGTAGTAATGTAGTATAGTAGTAGTAGTAGTGTAGTGTATAGTAGTAGTAGTAGTAGTGGGAGTAGTATAGTTTTAGTATAGTAGTAGTGTAGTTAAGTAGTAGAAGTAGTAGTAGTAGTAGTAGTAGTAGAAAGTATAGTAGTTAGTTGTTGTTGTTGTTGTTGTTGTTGTAGATGTAGTAGTCGTAAAAGTAGTAGTTGTAGTAGAAGAAGTAGTAGTAGTATAGTAGTAGTAGTAGTAGTAGTAGTAGTATAGTAGTAGTATAGTAGTAGTAGTAGTAGTGGAGTGGTAGTAGTAGCAGCAGCAAAAATTATTACTCTTGCTTTAAGAATATTTCATGATTATATAAAACTTTTTGTAAACAAATCTCATCCTACGATGTAAAAAATATTATCGTCATGTCTTTATCTTATGTTGATTCACAAAATGTGAATTATTTGACTCGAACCCACGTCCCTTACGGTATGACAACTCCGCCTGGCCGTAGAGGAGTATCAATAAGGTATTTTTTTTGTTTTATGACAAACGATACAAGTCTTCAAACACAATTGGGTGAGCAACTGGGTCTTTAGTCTCTTAATCTAACAACAATATAAACTTATATTGTACATGTATTCAATACTACATGTAGGCTAAAACCATCATTTGGCTTTCCGATCGAACCTTTTTGGTTTCTATTTGGACTCCGGTGGGCTTGGTGATTTGGCTTTCCTACCTTTAAATTTTTTCTGGCAATCATGCAACGGAAACGGAAATTTAAAAGGAAACGAAAGTAAAATTTTGTAAATTTTAAGAGGTTGAAAAAAGTAAAATATATAAGCAACATTGTGAATTTGATCCAAAGCTTAATAAGTAAGTTTTTATTGCTTATTAAATTAGGTATTAACCAATCACTTTGATTACTCGGGGAGTTTTGTTCACTCTTTCTTCAAATATCCCGCAACTGAAGTTGTGGAACAAGCAGTGGTATCGTGGTGGGAAGTGGGGAGTAGGACAGTTCAGTGGAGTCTCGGCATTGGTAGGGTAGAGAGGTTGCGCCGGTGGAACCCACATTTAGCTCATTGAAAGTTCCCAATCATTCATTTAGGATAAAAAAGAAAAAAAGACTTTAACGATAAGCAATCCTATGTTTTTACAATGCCACGCACTTTTTTGTGAAACGCTGTGATCCTGTGTTTATCATTATGAAAATTCGTTATCCCCAGACACATACTTGAAACTCTGCTCTTTTAAATTTAACAACGCTGTGATTATCCCCAGACAGGTGTGTGGGGATAACGAAATTTGTTTTTGTTTGTTTTTTTAATTATTTATTCTTTTTTTTTTTTTTTAGACACTTTTTTTATTTTGAGATCGGAGTGGGGACGAATATGAAATTTACTAGGAACTAGAACTAGAGAGGTGAGCCGGTGTTACCAATACTTAGCTTCTATCCCAGGACAAATCTTTTCGTTTGGACAGGAAAAACAAATAAAAAAACTTACGCTTACCGTCAAAAGCAGTTTAATTTGAAGATAATTTTTTTTCTATCAAAAAACATTCGGTACAGACAATCCTTGTGAATTTCAAAAGTTGTGTTTGAAATTATATCCAAATATTTTCATGATTCATTCCTCGCTAAATCGTGTATGTTTTTTCGTCTGTCCAATGGTTGGTGCCTCCCGCCTGCCGCGCAAAACAAAGGTTTTAAAAAAAGTTTATTGAGAAAAAGATACGGAAAAAAGTGGTCCCTAGATAGGTTTGCAATTTGGTGCAAAAGTGCAGTAAAAATTGGTGCGCAAAATTAGTTCGTAGAGGATGCGGAGGACTGTGTGTGTATGGTGTGTGTGAGTATGTGTGTGTGTGTCTCTTTTTCTTTTTTTTTTTTTTTTTGGGAGTGCCTACGTACACGGTAACGGGGCATCTAGCCTCAGGATCTATGTACACGTAAACCGGTTTACGTTGCAACATCCTGTCAGTGATGGTCCTCGCTGTCGTGACCCGCGCGCGCTTGTGTGTGTGTGTGTGTGTGTGTGGTGGTGTGAGTTGTTTTTTTTTTTTATTAAAACATTTTAACCATTAATGGCGAGATTCCATTCACACCCCTCCCCAAAAATCCAATCTTAGTCTTAATGGTTATCATTAAAGGAACAAGCTTTGGATTTATAGTTTAATTGAGCCCGAGTCGAAATAACTCTTACACTGGGTCCTTGGTGGAAACGTTTATTCTGCATATAAGCAATCTGGAGAAAAAAAATCAGGTCACTGTAAAGGGTTAAATTTCACGAAGTACGCACCGGGAACACCGCTGTAACAATCCTTTGATCTACGTCATCAGGCAACCCATTGTTTTCTTTCATCTTTTCCCATTTCCCCTTACTATCCCCCAATCCCCCCCGCCCACCTCTCTCTCCTCCTCTCTCTCTCATCTCTCTCTCCTCTCTCCTCTCTCTCTCTCTTCTCTTCTTTTCTCTCACCCCTCTCTCTCTCTCTCTCTCTCTCTCTCTCTCTTGTCATAAGTAAATTTTCCCTTCCCCTTCCCATCTCAATGTAAAATGAAAACTTTCTGCTGTTTGCAGAGATACATGTATGATTGTTTTTTTTTTTCTCTCTCTCTCACTAGGTTTTGGATTTAAAAACCAAGACCCTCAAGGTAATGGGTGTCTAATGCCAAAGTATAGATTCTCTCTTTTGGGCCAATTTTAAATCACGCATGTGGCCCCCCAGCCCACTAATTTATTATGTTCTGCCTATAACACACAATAAGTGGGATTTTGGGGGGTGGGGTACGAAAGAAATCAAGGTCATAAGTAACCGTGGGCACAAGAGCTGTATAGGGAAATTGGTTTCTGGGGTCTTGCAAATTTCCAATATTTTATTTGGAAAGCCCCTTTCGAAATCCAAGACGTCTGGTTTGTTTTGCTAACTTGGAACAAACGCAACAGAGATGTCTTGATGTGTGACCTAGTTGTCTGATTTTGTGACCTGGATGTAAAAGTTTTTGTGACCTAGATGTATCCTTTTGTGTTGTGCAAGCCATGCGGGTAAGTACAAGTCAATAGCTTGCCAGTTGAGGAAAAAAATTGAAGAACCCAGCGTATCCGCATTTGAAAAAAAAAAAACCCAAAAAACCGAAAAAAACAAAACAACTTAACCCCTTTTAAAGGCGAATATCAATCTTACTTGGACCAAAATAATAAAATCTTACCGTTTTCATCAAAAGACAAAAAACAAATTAAAATTTTTAAAAACTTGAGCTTTTATATAGGGCAATATCCCCCAACGTCCCTCAAAGCGCTTTTTATCAATATTCTTACTGCTCTTATGGTGTAAAGACGTTTTTTTTTTTTTTTCTTTTTAAAAAATAATATAATGAAGACTATTATTTGAAAACAAAAAAAATCAGTGTCACTGGCAAAGGTGAAACTGCAGTACCCTGCATCCTGTGAGACTCCTACGGCACTTGCTAATCAAAAACGGAATAGCAGCAATCAACAAATACTAAGGTAAAAGAAAAAAAAAGAAAAAAAAAAGGGGGGGGGGGGGGGGGGGGGGGGGGATTGCAAACCCAGTAGCAATGCAACCTTTTAGCGGCGAAATTCAAATCTTTGACCTAACACCAAATCTTCTATCATCAAAAGACAAGTAACGGCAAAACGATTATAGACAATTGAAGTCCGAGTTGCGATAGCTGGACTGCTCTTTGTGGAAACGCTGTATTCCCCGTTAACAATAATAAAGATAAAAGCAAACTATTATCAAAAAAGCAAAAATTAGCTTCGCTGTTAAGGGGTTAAGAACACCTGCAACTCCAGTATCCTTGAGATGCTCTACGCACCAAGGTCACCAAGCGACACTTCCCCGGCATGCACCCCCCCCCCCCCCCCTTCCACTCTTTCAAGGTGGTGGTGGCGGCGGATAAAAAAGGCCTTTTTCCTTTCATTCCCAAACAACTGGTCTGCTGGTGGACCCTAGGCCTCTCTACAAGTACAAGAAATAATACTCACTTTTTTTCTGCTCCAACGAAAATATCCTACCCCCCACGGGCTTTAAATTTTTTGTAGCAGACGTCAAATTTCTCAAACGGTCACAGTAAAAAAACTGTAAAAAACAACAAAAAGGAAAATCCATGAAAAGTATTTTTTTACGGCATTTCCTTTGAACCGTGTAAAACAACAAAATTTCGTTTTCATTTGACTCAACGGGTCAGATTGGCCGGGTATTTTTTTTAACGAACTAAAGTTTCTGAAAAATCAAAATGTTTTTTTAGAAAGTTGAAAGATCTAGTTTTTAAAACAGAGGTTTGGTTTTTTAAAAAAAATTTATATTTTACGTGAATGCATGCCAAGGCGAATTGGCAGAGTATGTCAAAATTTTAAAAAAAAATTTCCAAAACCACATCATCACACTACAACCTTTTGCCGTTTATTAAAGAACACAATTGTGCTATTGGTTAACACTGCATATATACGTATTTTTAAAACCAATGGCAGAACAGCGGTCACATCATCCTCACTACCTGCTTTATTATAAACCACTACTTTCCATCACTCTACAACCACCCCATATCATCATCACTACCAAAACCATTATACCACCACCAAATTTATCATCACTATAACCACCACCACAACCCCCCACCGTATGGGCATCTTGCCAATAATATAAACCCTT
>NW_027627931.1:0-4747 GCF_034508935.2 Berghia stephanieae | reverse complement strand
GTAGAAAGACCTCAGACTCATCCCAAACATTATACTACACCCAGCAGCATCTATCAAAATCGGAAACTCTACAGGAAATTCCATTCCTATTAAGAAAGGAGTCCGTCAAGGGTGTGTTGCCTCACCAGATCTGTTTAATCTATACCAAGAAACAATCATGAGGGGCATAAATAATATGGAGGGAATAAAAGTGGGAGGTCACAACATAAATAATATAAGATACGCAGACGATACGGTACTCATTGCAACATCAGAAATCAAACTTCAAAAGATTGTTGACAAAGAGGTAGTAGATAGTGAAGCCAAGGGAATGGAAGTGAATATCACCAAAACGGAATGCATGGTAATACAGAAAAACCCCGAAAACAACAACACCTGCAATATAACGATTCACGACGAGCAACTTACCAACGTAGAAAGTTTTAAATACCTAGGTTCAATAGTGACAACAGATGGAAGATGTAACCGAGACATACGAGCAAGAATAACTCAAGCCAAACAGGCCTTCATGGACCTGGGAAACATTTTGAAAAACAAACAGATGTCGTTCGGATTAGATTCCGAGTCTTGAAGTGCTACGTGTGGCCAATCTTGTTATACGGATGCGAAAGCTGGACTACAAATGCAGAAACACAAAAGAACATTGAAGCTTTTGAAATGTGGTGCTTGAGAAGGATGCAGAGAATATCGTATACTGCACACAAAACGAACAAAGAAGTGCTAAAATAAACATACCAACAAAGGAAACTAATGCCCTTAATAGTGGATCGACAACTATCCTTTTTCGGACACATAGTAAGGAAAGATAAGAATGAATACCTGGCAAGTTGTGGAAAAATACCTGGTAAACGCGCCCGGGGGAGACAAAGAAAAACACTCATAGACCAACTGAAGGGCTTCACCAACCTAACAATCCAAGAGCTGTTTGAAAAAGCAAGAGACAGGGAGGAATGGAGAGAGATAATTCATGCAGTATCCGAAGCCTGGACCAGGCATGGAACCTAACAAAAATAGGAACAAAGAATAAAAGTGTGTTATAACATTAAAAATATCCGGTAGACAAAAAGTGGCCAAACGTTGTCTTGCTCGTAGAAGAATACATGAAACTAATATAGATACATTGAAATGGTAAACACTTTTTTTAATGTGCAAAGTTTTCTTTTAAAGCTAATTCATAATAATACAAAATAAACGTGCACATTATTTTTTTTTCACGTTGTGAAACCCTTTTAACGCTGTGTTGTATTAGTCTGGAAATACGCGTATTTCAAATTTTAGCCAGAAGCCAGCCTTTCAAATATCGATCGATTAAAATGAAAGTAAAGAGCAGCATGTGAGAGAAGAATGACCAGTTGGAGGAGAAAAGACAAAGCCGCCCCTTCAGACACTAGATGCTGTCGATCTAACACAGATTGACTTTACCAGGGGCGACAACTACATGTCTACCGATACAGTCCGATGCCAAGTAGTAAGAGTGTAGAAACAACTTACAAAGTCCCAGTTTTGGGAGTTTTTAGCAGAATGAGGGTCATTTAAATCGATCTATATATAAAGTTCGAGTTTTCTGGCCAATTTTTCAAATGCATGTTATTTTCCAGTGTACAACAGTCAAGTACAATCTTACTTTTATCATTTGTTTCAACTCAACATAATACCACACTGAGTTGGAAATCGTTGATATGGGTATTACCTTCAAGTAGAAAAATTTAAAAAAATTCAACTCACCAGAACAGCATTGAATTTCATCGTGAACGTTTGTAGGAAATATTTCCGAATGAATTTCACACCTGAAAACACGGATTTATATAGAGACAAATTCACTCCTCCCACATACTTGGCAAAATTGAAGTGTGGCTTCATCCAATCAGAGAGAGAGAGAGAGAGAGAGAGAGAGAGAGAGAGAGAGAGAGAGAGAGAGAGAACGTCATTTGACGAAGTGGATTGCTTTACAATGAGTGATGAACATGGCCCACTTAAGTATGTAGTAAGATCATGGCGATGAGTATCTGTAACACATAACCGTGAAAATAGAAAAATGCAAGTGGGGTTTTTTGTTTTGTGGCGTTTGAGCAAGCCAAGCACTTGATATCGTAGGTTGAGTGATGGCTTTTGTTATTGAAATGTTAGTAGGACATAACGAAATGCAAGTGAGAGGTGGAAAAATCCATAGTGTTGTAGGGCATCCATTATCAATGGTGAAGGTTAACTGATTTTGCTTCCCTCATCCAATAGATAGTTCGAAGATGACGTCACTCAGGCCTTTGTTATTGTTTTTTGCCATCCGCGTTTGTGAGTTGTTCTCACTAAACTGTATTAACCAGACTCTAAAAGTTCATGGTTACACAGAGTTTATGTGTTGGTCGGTTATACTTCCGGATGGCAATGTTGTCAACTCCTTGGCCAAGCGCATTCTATCTATACATGTCGGGACATACACGCGAGGCGTTTTTACTAAAGAGAAAGCTCCATACGGCGAGCTATTGCGTACCATATCTATTTTGGTGCACATTGTCTGGTGCGACTGGGTTGCTAATCAAACTTAGGTTTCAAAGTTTCAAAGTTTATTCAATCTTAAGCTTTCGCCAATATATCAACAATTTGATGACAACATACATGGAAGTGAAAAAAAAATGGTAAATGGAACCAAAAAATAAACTGATATCATTAATAACCGCACAAAAAAATACAACAATCGTAGTTCCAACAATACGTACAATAATAATAACAATAATAATAATATTAATAATAATATAATAATAATAATAATAATAATAATAATATAATAATAATAATAATAATGTTGGGTTCTTTGTCAAATTATTGTTTTTACAATCTCGTCAACTTATTTTAAAAAGTTCAGTCATTATTTACAGAAATATAACGGTACCGCTTAAAACCAACTGCCGACCTTCGACATCCTAACCTTTCCCTCTCTTCACCATCAAAGTGAAAGGGTGTTCTCTTAAAGAATCAACGAGCTCTGGAACCAAAATGCTCCGATTAGAGGATAAATTTGACAAAAATCGAAGGAAATCTTTAAATGTTGATTGAGGAGCCCTATCTACTTTAAAAAACATTTTAAATTTTATACACCTCCAGACATAAAATCTCATTGAAAAACTAAACTTTTATTTCCTCTTTTTAAATCAATTGTTTTTGGGGGAAAGACTTTTTTCTGTATGGACCCCGTATGTGAGGCCCAGTTTTACACCGATTTGAAAGGGTGAAGGAAGTCACTAACTACGGTAAAGGGAAATTTTGCAAGGCAATGTAGTCTTTTTTCACCCGGTCAAAAAATAATAACATCCTGTCAGTTGTCAAGTCAACGGTTAAAATTTTGGGAACCCACGACTGGGGCTTTCTGTCTAAAATGATTGAAATTTTGCCCCAGTTTGACTCATTATCAATGAAAATGCTATCGTATCTTAAAAACCCAACTTTTCAGGAGAGACAATTTAAAATCCACAATAATTTTGGGATTAACCGTGAAATTTATATCTTATGTAAAAAGTGGCAGAAAAACAGATGGCTTTTTGAGCCATATGCTCGAAAAAACCCGAGGGTGGTGCAAAATTTTCATAAGTGAGTTACGAGGTTTTTCATTGAGAGAAGGTGTGTGATAAAATACTGCGCCCTTTTGTCAATCGACATTCCGTCGCATTAAAAGAAAAAAATGTTATTCAATTTTGAAGGGAATATCTAAAATAAAAGGTTACACATTTGTAAAATAAGACAATGTAATTTGCCTTATCTTGGTTTTACAGCATTTTTTTATTTTTCCCCTTCAAAGTTATGTATCTAAGAAGAGTTACGATAGTCTCTTTGCCAAAAAAGTGTAAACTTTTAAAAATTCAATTAAATTAAATTAAAATATTTATTTATTTTCGGTTTTAAAAATGTTTCATGAAAAGTATCAGGCTAATAGAAGCCTTTGACCGCAAAAACAAAAACATTGTTGGGTTTGTCAGAGTTAGATGTATCTTTCCCAAAAATAAGTGTCGAACTGTTAAAATAAAATTACACCTATAAAAAAGAAGAAAACAGAGACGGGGGCAAAGAATGAACGCAGGGAGGTGAAAAAGGAAAGAGGGAAAGAGAGAGAGAGAGAGAGAGAGAGAGAGAGGGGGAGAGAGAGTAGGTGTGTGTTGTGTCTCTGTGTATGTGTGAGAGAGAGATAGAGGAGGAGTATGTGTGTGTGTGTGTCTCGTGTTGGTGTGTGAGAGAGTAGAAGGCGGGAGAGTTTGGGGTGTGTGTGTGTGGGAGAAGGAGAGAGAGAGAGGTAGTTTAATTGTGGGGTTTTTTAAGGGGGAAATTTATAATAATTCTTTTTAAAGGAAATTAAAACTTACTCCCATTCTTGGCCGACTTAAAAATAAATTAGATCATTTCCCACTCCCCCACCCCTTCCTTTTGGGCCCCATCAATTCCCTTATTCACTTTTGAATCTGGGCCAGTTTGTTGGTTTGACGCCAATCCCCCTACAAAACTAACGTTAATCGGACAAAGGCTAGTGGGAGCGGGGTATAAATGTCATGCGGGGGATCGAAAATATTGAATTTTAAAATTTTTTTTGGGTTTCCCAATAAAGGCGGCTTTCGTAGATGGTTTTTATAAAGAAAACCCGTTAGCCCCCCAAATGTAAAAAAATATCCCCCGATTAAAAAAAAAAAAAAAAAAAATGAATCAGCAGGCCAAATTAACAAAGTTTCGCGCTCAGCCCAGATTTAATGATATTTAAAAAAAAAAT
>NW_027627930.1:0-4763 GCF_034508935.2 Berghia stephanieae | reverse complement strand
AGCCCCAGGGTGAAGGGGGGTGCCGAATCATAAAGGGATATGACGGCAACCATCACCATACTAAAGAAAACGGGGTCAAAAAAAAAAAAAACAATAACAACAAAGAGTCGAGTGACTTAACAACCACCCCCTTAACCATAAAAAAAAAAAAAAAAAAAAAAAAAAAATCAAACACAAACACCCCCCCCCCCCCCCCCCCCCCCAAAAAAAAAAAAAAAAAAAAACCAACAAAAACAAGAAAAAAAAACACAAAAGAAGCAAACAAAAAAAAAACACAAAAAACAAAAAAAAAAACAAAAAAAAAAAAAAAAAAAAAAAAAAAAAAACCCCACAAAATAACCCGAGAATTTTTAAATACTCAATTTCCAATAACTTACTCAAAGCGCTTTTACAAAGGGTGGTTGGGGTGGCGAACCAAGTCCCTGTTGACCTAGGAAGCAACCACCATACGATTCCTGTCAACCTGCCCAACAACTTTCACAAGACCTGAATACGGGAACGAAATAATGCTTTATTTAAAAATCGAAAAAATTCTTTTTTAAAAAAAAAATCATAAGAAGAAGGGGAGAGAACACAAACAAAGCAAAACAAAACAAAAGAAACTTTTTGAAATTTTTAATTGGCGCTCAACAGAATGTCACATTATTATCATTACAAAGGGGGCGGCCATTGAAACGTTTCAATTTACATTGAGATTTTATTTCTCCTCGTCCTCTTCCTCCCCCCCCCCCCCCCCAACCCCTCTTCTACGGTTTATCCCAACGTTTATCCTTGAAAGCGGTCGTACTTTGAAGAAAAAAAAAACAAACAAAACAAAACACTTATTCTAATTTTGGGCCCAAAAAACCCGTCCTTCAAGAATCGATCGTTGACAACGACCTCATCTTGTCAAAAACTCTGGACCCTCCGTGAAATTTTACACGAAGTCTCAGGTTTGAAAGCTTTTGACAAAAATATGGGGGTTTTGCTTTAATCCATCGATATTTATTGAGGACAAGTTTTTGGCCAAATGTGGAAATACGTGATTCTTCAGGGCACGTGAACGTGTAAGTGTGTTTTGTTCTTCATCATAAAAAGAAATTCAAATGATGTTTTGGTCGGGTGAATACTTTGTTTAAGAAAGAAAGGATTTTTTGTTTTATTTGGTGAATACATCGGTGACATTGGTATTTATACCGGTTTCAAATTTTTTAAACAAATTTTCCTCGTAGATAAACTCCAGTGTATTTATTGATCGCATCGATGCCCCGGTATCGACATTCACGGTCTGTGAGTTCCGCATTGGAACATCAAGCCTTACCCCCCCCCCCCGCCCCCTCCCCCCACCACCCCAGCCCCGTCTTTTCACTCCATGTCAAAGGGGGAAAAAAATCTTCATTTATTTAGATGACACTTTCCACGGGTGTTCTCGGCGGTTTTTTTTTTTTTTGTTTTTTTTTTTTTTTACAATTTGGAAGAATTTTGATGTCAAAAAGTTTGTTCCTAATTCATTGGAAGTGTAAAACCACTCCTCCGGGGATGGAAGCATACTTGTTAATTCATCTTCTAGTTTCATAGTGATGGTATCTTATTTTCTGTCTAAATATTTGAAAGGTCGTCAATAAAGATCATCCATCCTCGCTCTTTTACTCCCGTAATCCAAAGGAATCTCCCTATACATCCTGCTACTAAAATAGTTATGCCCCCTTTTTATGTCCCTATATTATCATTATCCCAAAGGACTGGTTCATACACACTTCCAAGGATTTAGAACCAAAAGAGTGGAGGGTGTGACGTCACGACTTTTTTTCCCCTATTGCTTCCCGTGTCAGACTGGCGTTCATTAGAAAGAATTTTTTAAAAAACATTAAACTTTATAAAGCGCATTTCCACGGATTTCCCAAGCTAAAATGCGCTTCAATTGTTTCATTTAAGGTCAGACCTGCCTGGTACTATACAAACTCGTAGAAATACGAATTTTTGGCTCCAGCTAAATAAAGAACTGCATTCGACTCTTTGATCAATAAAACTTGTTTGAAAAGGAAAGTTTAGTTCCTCAGAACCTTATTCAGGACTTTGAAGCATTTTTGAATCATGCTGAGGGCCCTTATTTATTTCTACGCTATTTGGAAATTACGAATTTTTGAAATTTCAAGTGACAGCTCTATTTAAGTCATTCCCGAGCGAGTTACAATGTATAAAATAGTATGCGCTTGGCAAAGGGAGTTAACAACATTGCCATCCGGAAGTATAACGGCCCAACACACAAAACTCCGTTGTAACCATGAACTTTGATAGTCTGGTTCATACAGTTTAGTGAGAATTACTCGGATGGACAAAAAACGATAAACAAGACCTGAGTGACGTCAACTTCGAATATCTATATTGTCTCTGCCCGAAATCTTTTTTTAAAATCGCCTTACAGGGGCCATGCCTCATCCTATATTTTAGGGTTGTGTTATCAAATGACCCCCTTCTAAAACGCTTTGAGGACATTTAATAGATTTTGCTCTATATATAATTCTTTGTTTGTGTTTTTGTTTTTTTATTTGTTTTTGTTTTGTTTCTTTGTTGTTTTTTTTTTTTTTTTTTACTTTCTATATTGGTTTGTTGTTGTTTGTATTCTTCAAAAAGTTATGTTTGGGTGCCCTTCTTCAGTAAACGATAAGCGAAGGGGGCATAACTAAAAAATTGGATTTTATGACATAGCCTTATTTCCTGTGGTCGTAAACCCCAAAACTGGTTCTTTTGGTGTTGAGCGTGTCCTTCTTAAACTCCTGGCCTGATACTCATTTCAAAATTTTCTAGTTAAAAGACAATGAAGATCACGGGGGTATTGTGATTTGTAATCAATAGCTAAACCCAAATAGAATAAATTTATTTCCTTGAGCACTTCTAACAACAACTCACTTTTTACTTTCGTTTGGTGATCGTCGTCTTCTTCTGCGGTTTAAATTTTTGGCCAGTATCGGGCCTTTTGGTTTAAAAAGGCGACGGTCGGAGTCGATCTCGGTTTCCATCGATGGCTTTGCGTTTAGGTGAAATACCACAACACCCGCCGGGCTTTTTAAACATAACGACATACACACTTCCATATAATTTAGAGAGAACTTATCACTAACAGGTTGTCTAAAATCATACAAAGAGCTGAGTGACGTCATCTTGGTTCCTTCTATAGCGTGAAAACTAGCAATAGCGATTGCTCGTTACCCTTGGACAGGATGCTATTCTATGCCAAAGTACTTACTGCCAGTCTAACAGACCAGCTACCAATCAATGCTGGGTGAACCTGGGGGGGGGGGGGGGGGGGGGGGGGGGGGATTTAATATTGGCCCCCCCTTCCCATGAAGCGAGTGCTCTACCTACTGAAATATTGGGATCCCTAGAACACTTTCTAGACGAGGTCGAAACATATGAACCATATATACAAAACTATCGATCCTTTAAGGGTTGGGTTTGGGGGGGGGTTTTTTTGACCTACCGTGGTGGTCAGGAGGTCACCCGCTGTGTCTTTTATCCCCTTGTATCTGTTTCCAAGTTATTTTCTGTCTTTGTTTTGGAATAGGATTCCTTGGTTTTGTCCTGGCTCTGCCGAGGTTCTTAGCTACGATAAGTGAGCGAATTATATCAGGTATTAAAAAGCAGGAAATCTCTCAGTTCCCAGTATATAAAATCTCCGTGGAGCCCCTCTTCGAAGTCGAAAATGTAGATATCGTTTATCAAGACAGAGACATTGAATTCAAATGCTTTTCAACACATGAAACAAACATTTTTGAGTTGATAAACTTTCATCACGTTCATTGAACGAACAACTATATTGTTTACACATAAAAGTCTGTTTTTACTATCTACTTCGCTCCCGATATGCTACCGATTTGAGATGTCAGGGTTTCACATGTTATGTTTGTATGATTAGACCCAGGGTCAAGACTGTTGTTTCATTAAAAGCTGTTAAACCCATTGACGTCAATGGTGACACGTCTCGATGTGTGCTAATTTTTAATTGACATTTTGATCCTATAAAAACCCAAGATTGACCCGAAATAAATACGAGATTAATATTATGGCTACGTTATTTGTACTACCCTACGAATAACGCCAGAGGGTTATTGTACTCTTACTAAAAAATAGAATTTGCGTAATTACTAAAAAGATAACAATTTTATACGGATAGACTGCAAAATACAGAAAATAGTTTGGGGGGGGGGGGGGGGGGGGGGGGGGGGGGGGGGGGGGGGGGGGAAAATGTATTACAGTTACCAGCTTGGCCCTTTCTAATCCATTTTAAGTTCATTGGACCTAAAATTGGATTTGACATTTTATTGAATATCACTCAAATTTTGTTTTGGTTTTGTTTTACCCAAATTATTTAGTAAAACAAAAAAAAAAAAATTAAGAAGGGGGGGGGGGGGTGATCTGTAGTCAATTTTAGTTATTAAAAAATGGTTCGGTAAAAAAAAATTAAAAATACAGCTTAATATCCACTATACGTGCTCAAAGCGCTTTACAACGGGTCCTGTCCCAAAAGCAACATTAACATTTTGGACAAGACATAGAAAAGAATGAATAGAAGGTATCGACTCGCTTGATTAGGCCACTGCCTGTCGCCGAGTTCTTTCCAGTCACTGAATGTTTTGTTCACAACTGATCTAATGCCGCCTGTAACTGTAAGGCGTATTATCTTTTTGTTTTTTTTTGGACAGAGGCAACGATCATTTTACACCTGATCCCATGAGAGAATGCGAGTAAAGAGCCTTTTCAAGGGACTTCACATATTACGTCTC
>NW_027627929.1:0-4759 GCF_034508935.2 Berghia stephanieae | reverse complement strand
GGGGGGGAGTTCGTTACGTTTTGGAAAAGTTTTTTTTTCCCTTTTAAATCTCTTCTTTTTTGTATTGTATTTTATTTGAACAATTTTTTAAAAAAAATTTATGGCTCCCTTACGTGGCCCTGGTTTGTTAGGATCGATTTTTAGGTGTTTCAAACAATGCACAATGATAGTATCTCTTGGAACTGACCTTTCCCCCATTTGTCCCCTTTCCCTTTTCTTATTTTCTGTGCCTTAAAAAATTTTAAATTTATTTTTTTTACTCCCCTTTTTTCTTCCTTTTTTACGGGGGCCCGAAAGAAAAGCAAAATGTGTCACAAGCGCCTTAAAAATTTAAAAAAACAAAACGGCATTTGATTTGCCATACACTTTCGACCCGGGGGTTTGGGGAGGTTTTGGGTTTCGGTTCGCTCTGGGCGGCGGAATGTATGAGATGGATACAACCTCCGCGCACCAATGTGTAAATTAATATGTGATTATACAAAAAGGTAATACCTGTCGAAAAAAAAATTACGTAATGTGCCTTAAGGCGTAGTCAGTATATAAGGTTGCGGTTGGCTTTGGGCCCAAATTTTTAAAACGATTTTAGCATTTGAGTTGCTATTGCAAAAAAAAATCTCCTTTTTAAAACTCCATTATTTAAAACCCCCCCCCGTACAAACTATAGGAACTTTGGACTTTGTTAGGGATACAACAATTTTTTTCTTTTTAAAATTTTCTTTTTCCATTTTAAAAAAAAAAAGAAAAGAACAGGTGATGTAGGGGCATGTTGTCAAAGAAATTATGTAGGGAAAAAAACTTTCTAGTTTTTGTGTTTGATTTTATAAAAAATTTTTTTTTGTTTTTTGGGTTTTGGGTGTGTTTTTTTGGGGTTTTTAAAATCCTAAAATTTTTGGGAAAGGGAGAGATTTTAAAAAAAAAGAAACAAAAAGTTTGTTTTGAAGAGTTCGGGTTATCGGTATGTGACTGTAAATTATTACACAACGGCCCCAAATTACTGCCACTTGAGGGGCTTCTTTTCCAGCTTCATCACCGTCGTCGCCCATCTTTCATCATCATCATCATATATCATCATCATCATCATCATCATCATCATCATCATCATCATTATCATCATCATCATCTCACCATCATCATCATCATCATCATCATCATCATCATCATCATCATCATCATCATCATCATTATCATCATCATCATCTCATCATCTTCTTCTTCTTCTTCTTCTTCTTCTTCTTCTTCTTTTTCACCATCATTACCGTAATCACCCATCATCATCATCATCATCATCATCATCATCACTCATCTCACCCATCATCATCCCATACATCATCATCTTCATCACCATCATCATCATCATCATCACCCTCAACCATTACTTCCCGCCCTCGATTATTTACATTATCCTCTCATTTTCGTCTTTCCTCTATACCCAAAATCCATCACCATTTTAAACCCTTAATCACAACAATCCTTATCGTTATCCTTTTTATTACCCTCTGCTATTTTAATTCCCATCATTCTGCAGTCTAGACATAACCTTCATCTATAATTTAAATATAATTTACATCTTATAAAGCATCTTATAAAGCATCTTATAAAACAGGATAAAGTATGAATTCAATTTCCTTGGCTCTAGAAATGCAAAAAAAATGATCGTAATATCCAATTCAATTACATGTATCAAGCCTTTTCTCTTTCTTCACAGACGTTTATTCCATAAATAACGGGAGTATTTATACGAACATCGAGGCAGGAAAAACAGTTTATCTTCACCGATTTCAATGGCATGAAATCCACGTTTTAATAAAAATGCTTAGACGTTGTTGTCTGTTTTTTAAATTGCACTTAATTACCTTGGCAACACCCACACACAACAAAAAAAGGAAAAATGCAACGTGACTTATTTGCGTTTGATAACCCAAAATTTGTTAGGCTCATTTGTTGTAAAAAAAAAAGTCGTTTATAATATCTGGTGATACGTATAAAGTAATCTGTGATGACAAACAAATAGTTGAAAGAATTAAAGCCTTCTTCGAGAATAAGTACAAAGGGGACCAACAGATGAACCATTTGAATTGATGTATGCGCTTGGCTAAGAAGCTCATAACATTGCCATCGGAAGTTTTAACGGACCAACACACAAAACTGTGGTATCCATGAACGTTTTTAGTCGGGTTAATACAGTTCAGTGAGCATTATCATGAACGCGGGGTGGCAAAAAACAATAACAAAAGACATGGGGTGGGCGTCATCTTCGAACTATCTATACCCCTATCTAGACCGGTAGAGGGGGTATTCCTCTTAGTGAGGACCCGTGCTTGTTTTCTGGATGAGACTTTTGGTGATCTCAAACTAAGTACTTCGATAGTTGTGCACTGGAATCTACATCTGTTACCTATTTGAACCAATTCGCCTTTGTTTCTCCTTTTCTTCGGTGTTTTAAATTTGTAATTCTTTTAATTATCCCATTTTTTTATTTTTCCTGGCTATGTTTATGTCCTTAATGTGTTGCAAGCGTGTTTAAACCCGTAAACAGAAATAAAAACAGAACAAACACTATTTTGCTAAAAGATTTTCTGGGACATCCTATATCTTTGTTAATATGATTGGTTCCTTGAATTTAACGATTCGTTGACCTTAATAATTATCATTTTGGCCAGGATTATACGTTAAATCGTACCGCGAGAATTATTTATTTTGGTAACGATATGATTTAAAAATATAATTAGGGCCCGCCTCGCAATTTTTTTGCCATTGCGTTTACGCCAGATCGTTTTTTCCCCAAAACCAAAGGTTGTAGCGACGTGTAAATATATGCAGGTCTGATTTCGGAAATCACTTATGGACCTAGTTTAGCATTGTTGTAATGGACAATTTTTGCGTCATTTTATGAGATTTCTCATTACAACAATGAGCCCATAATGAATTGGATATCAGACCTGCAAATAAGGTGCACGTCGGTTGAAATACACCCGATAAACTCCCTTTTTAAAATTTTCTCTCTCTCTCTCTCTCTTTTTCTCTCTCTCTCTCTCTCTCTTCTCTCTCCCTCTCTCTCTTTTCCATTCGGTGCACCAACCTCCCACTTCTCCTTCCATTCCTTCTCTATGTCATAGTAATTTCTTAATAACCCCATACACTGACAGGGCTATGACGTGAGTAGCTATTTGTGTTTGGTAAATAGTTGCCAACTAAACTCCATATTGACACCGGAAGTGCGTTTCACGTGATTCTGAAAAGGAAAATAAAAGGGTAGAATTCAGGACCAGAGAGCTCTTTTGGCATGAAGGCATACCATACTCGCAATGATTCCTTCAAATTACAGTGATCAAAATTTTATCTGGAAAAAAAGTTACTGGGATCAGTTTATTGAGATAAGATTAAGTTGAATTATTAAAACCAAACAAATGCAGAAAAAAAGAGCCAAAAAAAACCCCCCCAAAAAAATAAAAAAAAAAAACAAAACAAAACAAAATAAAAATACATTAAAAAGTAAAAAAAAAAAAAAAAAACAATTTAAAAACGAACAAACAAATACCAAAACAAACCCCTCAAAAAAAGAGGAAAACGGAAAAAGAGCTTTTCAAGCTAGCGTTGCCTACACAAGACTATGATTAGTAGTTGTGGTGTAGTAGTTGTTGTTGTTTTTTGTAGTGGAAGAAAAAATTTTAGTGTTAATATGATACTACTAGTACGAATCGTAGAATGAGTATAAGTATTAGTAGTAGTTGTAGTAATAGTAGTGGGTAGTAGTAGTAGTAGTAGTAGTATAGTAGTAGTAGTAGTTTAGTAGTAGTAGTAGTAGTCGTAGTAGGGTTTTGAGAGTAGTAGTAGTAGATAGTGTAGGAGTAGTAGTAGTAAGTAGTAGTAGTAGTAGTAGTTTTTATTATATTATTATTATTATTATTTCATCATCATCATCTCTCATCACTTCATCATTTATCATCTCATCTCATCATCATCATCATTATTATTATTATTAATATTAGCATTATTATTATTTATTATTATTATTATTATTATAGTAGTAGTAGTAGTAGTAGTAGTAGTAGTAGTAATAGTATTTTAGTAGTAGTAGTAGTTAGTAGTAGTAGTAGTAGTTTGTAGGTAGTAGTAGTAGTAGTAGTAGTAGTAGTAGTAGTTGTTGTATTATTATTATTATTATCATCATCATCATCATCATCATCATCATCATCCCTTCATCATCATCATTAAATTTTTATTAATATTAGGCATTATTATTATTTTTTTTTATTTTTATTATTATTATTATTATTATTATTATTATTTTATTATTTTTATTATTAGTAGTAGTAGTAGTTTGTGTAGTAGTTGTAGTAGTATTATTGTTTTATTATTATTATTATTATGTAAGTAGTAGTATTAGTTTGTAGTAGTAGTGTTAGTTGTAGTAGAAGTTAGTAGTAGTAGTAGTAGTAGTAGTAGTAGTAGTAGTAGTAGTAGTTTTAGTTTTGTAGTAGTAGTTAGTAGTAGTAGTAGTTAGTAATAGTATTAGCAGTAGTAAGTAGGCGTTGTTGTAGTTGTTATTTTGATAGAAGTAGATTATTTGCTTTACAAGACATATTACTTAAAGATTGAAAATGTAAAACTGGAAGAATAACAAACAAAAAAAAAAAGATAGAAAAAGATAAGCAAACAAAACAAAAAACCATCTCATCTAGCGCAATGCGTGGGTGAAGAAAAAACAGAAGGATCATGAAATTTAATATAAATGTTTAGGTATAAAAAAAGGCGAGAA
>NW_027627928.1:0-4760 GCF_034508935.2 Berghia stephanieae | reverse complement strand
GAGGAGAGAAAATTACGAAAAATAATTTGTTTTTAATAATGGTCTTTGCTGTAAAGGCTATTATGAAAAAAAGGATGGGGGTTACAAACTAAGTCTATTTTCCAAAGCATGGTTAAATTTGGATTGACAAGGGTCTTTTCCGAAAAAAAAAGAAAATTGAAATGGTAAGGAGTTAGCCACTGTGGGCAGAAAAGCCTTTACGGCCAAAAGAGTAAATTCAGAAGGGCGAGTCAGGAACCCTTATGGGCCAATATCCAAATTTTTTTATTTAAATGTAATGAGGAAAAAACCAAGATCCCCACAAGGTTTTCATTCCGACTCAGCTAAATTATTTTGTAAAAGAAGTTGCGCTTGGCAAAGAAGCTCACAACTTGCCCCCGGAATAAACCCATGGTAACCTTGAACTTTTATAGTCGGTCAATACAGTTTAGGGGGAATTATCATAAACGCGGAGGGAAAAAAAAAAAAAAAAACAATAACAAAAAGTCGAGTGACGTCAATTTCTTTTATTTATATTCTCATCAGATTTCCTTTTTTATTTTTTTCTTCATACAAGGTAAAATTTAAAAATTTGAAATAAACGCCAATGAACGGGAAATTGTTAACACATTTCGCACAAACAAAAAAAACAAAATATTCTTTCAAGTTCGGCTAAAATAGGTAGCAGGGTGCATTTCAAAATATCAATGTGCACTCTCGTCTAAACAATTACTTGTCCATTTCGTGTCATTATACTTTGGGTGGCGGGACGGGTGGGAACGTTTCAATGTTACACTGGTTTATATTAACTTGACCAAACGTCAAAAAAAGTATTTTGATGCGAGCGGGGGTGGGCATAAAGGGGAAAATTAATCTTAAGCTTTCTTATACATTTTGAGTTAAAAATAAATCCCCTAAAGGGAGAGAGAGAGAGAGGGGAAAAGAGAGAGGAGGAAGAGAGAGAGAAAGAGAGAAGAGAGGGAGGGGGAAAAGAGAGAGGAGAGGGAGAAGGGAGAAGTGGGGAGAAAGAGAGAGAGAAAAGAAAGAGGGGGAAAGAAAAGAGGAAAGGAGAGAGAAAGAGAGAGAGAGGAAGGGGGAGAAGGGAGAGGAGGGGGAGAAAAGAGAGAGAAAGAGGAAAAAGAAGAAAGAGAAAGGGGGGGAAAAAAGAGAAGAGGGGAGAGAGGGGAGAGGGGGAAAAGGGGGGCAGGGAAGGGGAGAGAGAGAGAGAGAAGAGGGGGGAAAAAGAGAGAAAGAGAGAGTTTGGGTATATATATAATTAGAGAGGAGAGAGAGAGAGAGGGAGAAGAGAGAGGAGAGAGAGAGAGAAAAAAAGAAAGAGGAGAGGGTGGTTTTTTTCTTACAATTAAAAAAGATTTAAATAAAAACTAAGATTTCCAAATTTTGATCATTTTGTTTTTAAAAACTCATTTACAACTACTAACTTCTTTTCCAGCATAATTTATGTTGACGAAAGCGTTGTCTAATAACCTTGACAACTCCCAATTCCCCCGGCACCTTTAAATTAAAAAAATTTTTAACCAGTAGAAATAATCATGTCAAGCCCTAAAAAACGTTCGGGAAAATTTAGAAAAATATGGGTTTTAAACCAAAGGGACCCCCCGTCCAGCCAACTGTTTGAGGTCAGTAAACCCAACATTTCAATCACAGCTGAGGTAAAGGGCCCCTGGGGTTACTTTTGATTTCGGCAACAACCCCTTCACCTTCTTAGAATTTGGGATAAAATGAAAAAAGGGGAATCACGATTGAACACGCAGACACATTTGGGTTGCGTTTATTTCACCCAAATTGCGAGGGAAAATTTTTTATCTGAGAGCGAGAGAAAGAAAGAAAGAGAGAGAGAGAGAGAGAGAGGGGGAGAGAGAGGAGAGAGAGAGAGAGAGAGAGAGGGGAGGGGGTTGGCTTAAATTTTTGCCATAATTGATTTCAAATCCCAAATGACATGGGCGTCATCCTATCTGTCAGGGCTTCTTAAATTTCTATAAATCTGCTAGACCACTCCGACCCCAAAATGATCGACAAATTTTATGTTTTTACATGGTAAATATCTTGAGTAAAAACCCCTTTGTCGGGGCCCCCAAAATTTTGGAACAATTTAGATAAAAAAATTCAAGGACCCCCGAGTTCATTTAATTGTTTTGGAAATTTTTGGGGGACGAGAGACCCCATGCCCCCACAACCAACATGACGTTCTCTCCTAATAACTTTTTCCCGGTGACGTACGACTTGGGTAAAGCCCAAATCAAGGGGGGGGGAAACCTTCCGCAAAATCTAAATTTCCTTTTTATTGTATGTCTATGTAGCGCCTTAGGTAAAAATTTGTGTTATGTCCCGCGGTAAAAATTTAAATTTTACATTATTTAAAAAAACATGATGTATACATTCGTTTGACTCACCCCCCAAACATTGATCCGTGATGGTGCCCCAAAATACCAAATCCCTTTCCCCGTATCCCTTTCTTTCCCCTTTGTAAAGGGCCCTTTTCCCCATCCATGCCATACCCCCCCAAGGCCATATCCCCCCCACCCTGATGCTTGTCGTCCTTAAGCGGCTGCAATATTATAAAGATTTTTAAAACCATGTAGCATACATTTTTAAAACAATTAGGCAACTTTTCATTTTCCCCTCGAAACAGTCAGATGGCGAGAGCGTCAGGGCTTGACCTAAAATAAGAAAAACACATGTGAACATTTTAAGTTTTCAAATTTTTCGAGATATATTTACAGATCTTAAACCGAAAGAATTTTTAAAAAAAAAAGGGTTTTATGTGGGGCCCAAAATCCACCCAAACCCTGCTCAAAGCGCTTTACCCAAAGGGGTCCCTGGTCCCAAAAACAACATTTAACCTTTTGGGGGGGAAATGCACAGTTCTTTTTTTTATTGGGCAGAGACCAAAGCTATTAACGGCCAAGGTACTCATTTTACACCTGGTACGGGGAAGGAGGAATTTTGAGTAAAGGCCTTCTCCAATGACTAACTATAGCCCAGCGAGGCTCAACCCAAGACCTTTCCCATCTAAAAGCGAGTGTCTACCCCCTAGACCAAAATAGGGCCCCCAGAAAGCAATTAATTATGGGTTAAATTTTTTGTTGTTTGAAGTTTTTTCCTTTTAAAAAATGGATTGTAGCAATCTGGGTTATATAGACCCCGAAAGTTTGGCCACCCATAAAAATGCAATATTTAAAGATGAAATTTTTTAAACCCGGGGAAAATTTGGAAAAAGATCAAAATTCTACGCCTTTTTTTGGTCAATTTGCTATACATCAATTGCTAAATGATGGCGTCTTTTTGGGAATTTTGATCTTTTTCTTTAAAAAAAAAAGTGCAAACAGAAAACGGTTTAAAAGTTTAAACCCTTTTTTAAAAAATTCTCAAAGAACGCTCGGGGTCAACAAAAACATCTGACTTCACAAATTTTCTCATAAAACCAAAACATAATACGAGCTGAAAATTTTTCCTTTTTTGGGGTCTGTCACCCCCGATTTAAAAAAATGATATGCAAAACCCAGAAAACTATAGAGGGCAGGATATTTAATTTAAAAATAAACTTAAATTAGTTTATTTGAATTCAAATTTAATGTGATCTAAATTCCCTTTTCAAAAATTTGTTTATAAAAAAGTTGGGGCGTTTTTTCACGGTTCTTGAACCGGCGTGGGGAAAAATATCAAATATCTACGATTCTGAAAAAATTTAAAAAGGTTTTGGGGCGTAATTTAGGGCGAACACCCGGTTTTTGAAGATTTTTTAAGACTCCCAAATTATTTTTCCTTTTAATTATATCATTAATTGTAAAATCTTTTTATTTGAAAGTGGGATCAAATGGGGACACCAAACCCCCTTCTCTGAAAAAAACTTCAATCAAGAATTAAAGATTTTTTTTTAGGATTATAGTCTTCAAATTTTGTAAAAAAATGACATTTGGGGAAAAATTTTTAAAAATTTAGTTCCCAATTCCCCTTTTGGAAAAATCAAATTTAAAGGGAAAAAGATCGTTCCCGCAAGTATAATGTTATTTCCGGCCCCGTGTTTTAAACTTTGTGTCCCCTGAAATTTTTTTCCCTAGATAACCCCGTGGGTAGGGTGGTCATTGGCCCAAAAATTATAAACAGAAGAGGCCCCAAAAAACCCCTACCCCCGGGGGAATCCGCTGGTTTAAAGTTACCAAAATTTCCCCAAAACCCACCTCCCACCCTTTTGGGGTACGATTTTCTTAATAAAAAATTTTATCCTTTTTAAAATGCAGCCACTTATTCCAAATTTGACTTCAGTTTTTAAAACAGCCTTAAATGGTGGTACAGAATCAAAAGCCTTCCCCAAAATCTTTAAAAATTTTTAAAATCGGATATTCTCTTTTTTATTTATATAGTGGTAAAAAATTTTCCCCCTCAAATTCAAAAAAGTATTGTAAACAGGAACGATTTTACCTAAAAACCAAAGTAGAAGGGGGTGAACAAATTGTTGCTTCCAAAAAAATTCAAGATGCAATTCTTATGAATGATTCCATTTAATTTTTCACGTAAAAGCACGTTAGAAATCACCTTTAAAATCCCATTTTTAAAAGATGAGTTTTAGAAGTCTGGTTTTTCCCCTTAAAGGCCCTAACAAAATTTCTTGATATCTATATATTTTGTTATTTTTTATTTTGCGGGGAAGATTTAAAATAAACAGCGGGTTTTTCCCCTTTTTTCCTTTTACCCCACATTTATTTTAAAAAAAAACAAAAATTTTAAAAAAAAAAAAAAGGAAAAAAAAAAAAAAACCC
>NW_027627927.1:0-4760 GCF_034508935.2 Berghia stephanieae | reverse complement strand
AGTAATTTTTTTTCTTTTCTTGGAAAGTATCAGGCTTTGAGTTGCGCGGGGCGAGAGGTGGGGGGAAACAAAGACAACCTTTTTTCTTTACCTTTTTTGCATTTTTACGTACGTGCCTTAAGCGTTGCAATCCCAAAAAGCATGATCGATTTTTCTCTCTCTCTCTCTCTCTCTCTCTCTCTCTCTTCTTTCTCTCTCTCTCTCCTCTTTCCTCTCTCCCCTCTCTTTCCCCTTTTTTTTCTCTTTCTTTCTCCTCTCCCTTTTTCCTCTTCCCCCTTTTTCTCTCTCTCTCTTTCTCTTTTCTTCTTTTTTCTCCTTTCTCTCTTTCCCCTCTCTCTCTCCCTTTTTCTCTCTCTTTCTCTCTCTCTTTTTCTTTTCTCTCTTCTCTCTTTCCTCTCTCTCTTTCTCTCTCCCTTTTCTTTCTCTTCTCTTCTTCTTTCTTTCCTCTTCTTTTTTCTTTCCTTTTCTCTCTCTCTCTCTTTTCTCTCTCACACCAAAAAACACACCCCTTTTCCCCTCTTTTTCTCTCTCTTTTCTCTCCGCTCGCTTCTTCACCACACTCCCCAACCCCTCTCTTCTTTTTTCTCTCCTCTCACACAACATACCCACCGCTCTCTTTTCCTCTCCCCCTGCCCCCTTCTCTCTCGACACACCCCCAAACATAACCACACTCTCTTCTCTTTAACACACCACATACACTCTTTCCCCCCCCCCCCCCCCCCCCCCCCTTTCTCCCCTTTTCTCTCTCTCTCCTCTCTCTCTCTCTCTCTTAGTCCCCCCCCCCCCCTTACACCCTAGCCCCCCACCCTTATTGGAATAAAAGCATCATCACAATTAGGACTATTATTGGCAAAACGGTGAAAAATTCCATCATTTGGGAACTATTACGAGGGGGTGGCAGGGGATGGGATGGTGATGGAGGGAGATGCGATGGGGCGGTGGGGGTTTTTGTTTGTGGGATGAAGAGACCCGGAAAAGAGACGATGGTGATTATGAGATATAATGATGATGATGGTAATGAGGAAGAGGGGGGGAAAAGGGGAAGGGAAGGAGGAGATGAGGAGGAATTGGGGGATGAGAAATAAAAGGAGGAAAAAGGGAAAAGGATGTGAAGGGGGGAGGAGGAGGAAGGGGAGGGGGAGGGAAGGAGTAACGAAAAGAAAAAGTAACGATGATGAATGAGGGACGAGGACGCGAGGGTTTTGAGATGGGGGATGATGATGAGATGAGTTTGATGAGATGATGATGTGATGATGATGAAGGAGTTGAAAAAAAAGGGGAAACCCCGACCCGAGATGGTGATAAAAAAAAAGAGCAAGGTGGGATTTTTGAAATCGGAGCGAGCTTTTGAGGGGGCCGGGTAAATAAAAATTTAAAACCCGGGGGGAATGGGGAGAAATAGGGGCAGGAAAGGGAGGGGGGGGGGGGGGTTTAAATTAAAAAAAATAGTGTCTCAGCTTTGTCACCACCTCTCTAACAAACATGATTTTTTTCTTCTTGTATTTCTAACTTTAAAACCTTTTTGTTGTCTGTCTGTTTTTTTTGTTTAAGATTTAATGGGTTTTTCATGACTCATCAACCTAGAGATTTTTGTTTTTTTCAAAATTTTGGAAAAAAAACTTTTAAAATGGCATGTGACTATTTTATTCCTACATTAACATGTAAAAACTAAAAACATTATTTTGGAAATGCCTATAATTTTCTCAGAAAAATGAAAATAAATAGGCGTGGGGTAAAAGTAACCGGGTAAACTAGGATATAGTCGGTTTAGGGTTTTGAGTGAGTTAATTTAAATTTATTAATAATTTCTTTATTCATCCTTTTAATATGTTTTCCCGAGTTATGATGGGGGTTACTATCTATTGATGTTGACTTCCCCCATTCTATTTGCTTCTGACTAAGGAAACCCTTGTCCTAGTGCATTATTTCTGTTTAACAGGAATTTTGAATCAGGAAAAGAGAGGGAAGAGAGGGAAGAGGAGAGGAGAGGAGAGGAGAGAGAGGGGGAGAGAGAAGGAGAGAGAGAGGGAGAGAAAAGAAAGAGATGAAAGAAAGAAAAAAAAAAGGAACGACGGAGGATTTGAGGAGAAAAGAAGCGAGGAGAGTGAAAAGAGGAGAGGGAAGATGAGAGAGATAGAAAGATGAAGAAAAGCAAAGACGAAGAGAGAGAGAAAGAGGAGAGGAGAGAGGGGAGAGAAGAGATGAAAAGATAAAAAAAAGGAAACGAAAGGGAGAGAGAGAAAAGGAGAGGAGAGAGAGAAGGAGAGAGAGATGGATGAAAAAAGGGGGGGGGTATAATTGAATGTATATGGTCAAAAGGTTGCTATCTTTTCTTTAAAAATTCAAAAAAATTTTTAAATATTAAATAAAAATAAATAAATACAAAAGAATAAATACAAATCTTGAAAAAACAAAAAAATAAACATTAATTAATAAAGGTGGTGGATAAAAATATATAAAAAACTTTTTTTAAAAAAAACAATAACGAGGGGAAAAAGGCTGAATTGAAAAATGGTTTGGAAATTTAAATAGAAAATTTGGTTGGGAGGGAAGAGAAAAATTTGTAGATTAAGAAAAAGAAAAGGAAAATGAAAACGAGGAAAAGTTGATAAAGGGGAAAATGGGGGGGAGGAGGCGGAGGGGGGGGAAGGGGGAGGAGGAGAAGAAAAAGAAAAAGAAGAAGAAAAAGAAGAAGAAAAAAAGAAGAAAGAAAAGAAGAAGAAGAAAAAGAAAGAAAAAAAGGGAAAGAAGAAAAGAAAAAAGGGGAAAAAGGGAAGAAGAAGAAGAAGAAGAAGAAAAAGAAAAATGGAAGGAAAGGGGAAAGAGGAGGAGGAGGGGGGGGAGAGTAATGAAGCCCCCTACGGGTTGGCGGGTGTATTTGGATGTCGAAAAAATAAAGGGCAAAAATTTGATACGTGTGGTTCCTGGAGTTTAACAAAATTATTTAGAGAACAACGAGATATGTGCAAGGGGAATGGACAGATACGGAACGCGCGCGGTGTGTGTGCTGCGTTTGGCTTTTGGTGGTGTGTGTGGTGGTGTATGTGGCTTTTGTGACAATCCCCCACAAAACGATATTATTTAAAAAGATTGGGAGTTTCAATTGAATAATGCAAAAAAAATTTGGGTTTGATATTTTTTTTTAAAGGAAAATTGTCGCCGTACTCAAAAAAAAACAACGTATCTAAAATTTTGGTCAGAAATTCCCCCTTAAAATTTAGATTGATCGATTAAAAACTCCATCTTGAAAAAAACCTAAAAGGGAAATTGAGGATGTGGATGGTGGTGGATGGAGGGGATGGTTGGGGATGGTGGTGATGGATGGTGGAGGATGGTGGAGGGGATGGAGGGAAAGGGATGGGGGGATGGATGGGGTGGATGGTGGAGGATGGATGGATGGAGGATGGAGGGATGGAAGGTGGGGGGTTTGGATGGATAAAAATTAGTGAAGAAAGTAGATAGATGAAGATAGATAGATAGTAGATAATAGATAGGATGTAATAGTAGAAGATAGAAAATAGAAAATAGATAGAAATAGATAGAAATAGATGATGGGAAAATAGAAGAAGAAAGATAGAAGAAGTGAAGATGATGTAGATAAAAAGGATAGATAAAAAGATAGAAGATAGAAATAGTAGTAAGAAATTGGGGATTATTAATGAGGGGCAAATGGAATAGACATGTTTTAAAAAAAAAAGAAATAAAAAACATCCGGCAATACACACGAAAATTTGCAAGAGGGGCCCAAATACGATGCCGTGGGGGATCAAATCCCCTTATTTCGATTTGAATTGTCCCCAAGACTGTCTTTGGCCCACCCGAACGGTTGGGAGCTTAGCCCTGTTGCCCCCTTTTGGGAAAAATCGGAAAAAAAAGGAAAATTTGCCAAATGGCAGAGGCCCCAAAATCCGGGAACCAAAGATCACCCCCCTCCCCTCCCCCCCCCCTTCTATCTCGTTTTTTATAATCAATCCTTTAAACCAAACGTATAAATTTTTTTCACCACACCCCCCACCAACCACCCCCCACCCCCCCCCAAACCCACCCACACCCCCCCCCACCCCCCCACCCCCCCAACCACACCACCACACCCAACCCCACCCCCCACCCCCACACCCCACACCACCACCCCCCACCCCCCCCCCCCCCCACCCACCCCCAACCACCCCACCCCCACCAAACCACCCCCCCCACCCCCCCACCCCACCCCCCCCCACCCCCCCCCCCACCCCCCCACCACCCCCACCACCACCCCCCCCACCCACTCCACCCCCACCCCCCCCCCCCCCCACCCACCCACCACACCCCCCACCCCCCACCCACCCCCCCCCCCCCCACACCCCCACACCCCCCACCCCCCACACACCCCACCCCCACCCCCCCCCCCCCCCAACACCACCCCCACACCAACACCCACCCCCCACCCCCACCCCACCCCCCCACAACCCCACCCCCCCCCCCCCCCCACACCCCCACCCACCCCCCCCCCCCCCCCCACCCCCACCCCCCCCCACCCCCCCCCCAAAAAACCCCCCCCCCCAAAAACCCAACCCCCACCCCCCCACCCCCCCCAAACCCCCCCCCCCCCCACCCCCCCCCCCCCCCCAAACCCCCCCCCCCCCCCCAAAAAACCCCCCAAACCAAAACAAACCCCCAAAAACCCCCCCCAAACCCCAAAACCCCACCCCCCAAAAAAAAAACCACCCCCCCCAACCCCCCCCCCCCCCCAACCCCCCCCCCACCCCCCCCCCCACCCCCCC
>NW_027627926.1:0-4763 GCF_034508935.2 Berghia stephanieae | reverse complement strand
TAAAAAAATAAATAAAACGTTTAAAAAAAAAAAAAAAGAAAAAATACCAAACACGGAACGTTCGGGTCCAAACTCCCCTGACCCAACAACAAAAATGTTTTTTAGAATGTCCCTATTTATGTTTTTTTTTGTTTTTTTTTTTTTTTTTTTTTTTTTGTTGACTAAAAGAGGGTTTGACCCTGAACGTTCGTGTTTGGTATTTGGTTCTTTTTGAAGTTTTATATTATTTTGATATTATGTGCCCCCCCCAAAAAACGGTTTATGTAGGCTGCAGATGCTAAAAATACATTTAACCCCCAAAATTAGTTTTTTGGTTTTTAATTTGTTTTTAAAAAAGGAAAAATAAAGCTTCCGGGAAGTAAATTTAATAAAAATATCATTTTTAAAATGGGGGGGGGGGGGGGGGGGGTTGGTGGGGTGATAATTCTTCTTTTTAAGTATTCTGACAATCGAACACCGGTTAAATTCTTTGAGGGGGGGGCCAATGTGAATATTATTTCATAGCCTGACACAGACTCAATAATATTATATAATAAAAAGCGACATCCCCTTAGTTTTTTTTGTTTTTTAAGGGTTTTACGGCGTTGCAACACTTAAGGTCATTCAGCGAGAAAAAAGGAAAAAAAAATGGGAAAGAAAAAGTTTAAAAATTACAATTAAAGCACAAAAGAAAGGTGAGAAAAGGGGAATTTGGGTTCAAAGGGAAAGGATGTTTCCCAAAAGGAATATAAAAAGTACTTAGTTTGAGATCACCTAAAAGTTCATCCAGACAAAAGCACGGGTTCCCAACCCAAGAGGTTACCCAAATGTTTACTCAAAAAATTTAAAATATGTAAACTAAAATAATACAATGCTAATGGGGGGATGTTTTAAAAGGGAAAAAAAAATAATCCCCCAAATTTAAACTTTAATTGATTTTTTCCCTTACCCAAGGGAAAACTCGGCCCAGGGTTGGACAAAACTAAGTAATCTCTTCCAAGACAATGCGGGAAAAACAATTGGAAAGGGGTAGGGGGGATAGAAAAAAAAGCATGTACCTCCCCCCCATTTTGGGAGGTCGGCCCCCCCCAGGATCACCTAAGAAAGAGAATTTGTGGTAATGGCGTAAAAAATTAAGTAAAAATATATTTCTAAGTAGAGGATAAAAAATCAAAAATTAATTTTTCCTCATAAAGAAAAAATTTGACCCAAATCTAAATTTTCTAGCGATGATTTTTTTTTTTCCCCCCCTATATAGCGACGTCCCCATTTGGGTGTTTTTGTTTTTTTTTTTTTGTTTTGTTTGTTTTTTTTAAGGGGTTTTTTTACGGCGCTTGCAACCATTTAGGTTATATCAGCCCCAGTAAAAGGAAAAAAATGGGAAGTAAAAATTTATAGAATTTAAAATTTAAAAGCACCAAAAAAAAGTAAGACTGGGGAATGGACAAATAGGGATCAGATGTAGATTCCAAAGCGCCCACAAGCACTTTTTTTGAAAACCCAAAAAGTCTCATCAGACACAACACCAGGCCCCCATCTAAGAGGAATCACTAAAATGTTTCCCAAATCTTTTAAATATAATATTTAAATCAACAAATACAATGCTACAGGGGGATGATTTAAAAGGAAAAAAATTATCTCCCAAAATTAAAAACTATCATTGATGTTTCCCCCCAGCGGAGTCGGAAGGGTCAGGCAAAATAAGAATTTCTTAAGGGAAAATGACGGAAAACTTGGGAAAAGGGTTTTGGGGGGATGGCCCGATGTCCCCCCCTGCTAGGGGAGGTCAGGATCCCACCCGTTTTTTTTTTTTAGGGTTTTACAGCGCTTGCAAAAATTTAGGTTTTTTTCAGCGCCGTAAAAAGGAAAAAATGGGGTAGTAAAAAGTTATGAATTACAAATTTAAAACACCCAAAAAAAATTAAGACATAGGGGAAGGGGAACAAAGGGTTTAGATGTGATTCCAAAGAGCATACCCCCCCAAAATTATTTGAGTACTTAGTTCTCCCGGGCACAACACAAAATCCAAAAAAAGGGAAAAAAGCTTACTTAACATTCAAAATACAAATTATAAACTAAAAGGGGTGATTTACAAGGAAAAAAAAAACACTCCCCTTACAATCTATGCATTTGCTGTTTCCCCCCCCGGCTGGGTCCCGGGAAGGGAGACAAAACCCAAATAAACTCATTCCAAGACAAAAACGAAAACATGTTTGGGAAACAGAATAGGGGGGTAAGACACGCTGACCCCCCGCCCCCCTTTGGGGGTCAGGAACCCCTCCAGATTTGAGGTGATGAGTCATTTTTACTGAAATGGTTAAAAAACAACATAAAACAGTGATGAGAACAAAATTAAAAACCGCATTTCAAACCCAGGGAAAACCCAAAAAAAAATCCAAACTAGAGGGGGGGGGGGGGGGGGGGGAGAATATAAAGGACAAAAAGATAAAAAAAATGTTTATAGGGCCCCCGCCAAAACCCCCATTTGAGGGTAGTTTAGAGCCCCAAAAATTTTTTAAATTTTTAGTCATAAACGCAAATTGTGGGTTTTCGTTTTTATTTATGAAAAAATTTTCCAAAAAACAAAAACTTTTTTTTTTTTTAATTTTGGCATTTTAATTCCTTTTTGGCACGATCTGGAAAAAACACAAATACCCAAACCTCAAAGCAAAGGATCCCCCAGGGCCCCGGCAAAAAGCCTTCAAACAGAAGAAGTCATAAGAAAAAGGGGCACGAAAAAGGAGAAAAAACCTGTTGGGAACCATACCACCCTCACTTTTTATTTTTTCCATCAGTATAAAAATCTTCATTTTTTTTTACAATAAGACCCTTGATGAAAAAAAAAGTTTAACAAACTTTCAGGTGTTTGATTCCATTTTAGGGGAGTGATTTACGCTACAGAAATTCACTTAAACTTGTTTGTACGGCAATTTCCTTATAAAAGGACTAAATAAAATTTTAAAAACAAAAAATGTTTTCCTTTACACCGAATAATCAATTATCCTAATCAAAACCCCAAAAAAAAGACAAAACTAAAATTTAAAAATTTAAAAAATGCAAAAACGCTGGGAAGATTTTTTTTTAAAAAAAAGGGGCCAACTAAAATTTTTATATTAATTAATGCAACATAAGAGTGATGGCCCCTTTCATCTCTTTTAAAAAAAAACTCTTATTAAAAGAAGTAAAAGTTTCACAGCAAAAATGTATATGGACAGAAAAGGTAATTCACATGACGTACACTCGAAAACGGTCTCTTGAATCCTTGGGAATGGTTCCCCGAAAAAAAAAATACCTATGACAAGATTTTTTGGAAAACGACAGGACTTTGACAGTTTTTTGGGGAAAACGTGTGTTCAAAGGAAAAACCCTACCGGGGCTTTCAAACCTTGTGGGTATGCAGGAAATATTTTAAAAATGGCATTAAAATCTATTGGGATACTGCAGGAAATATAAAAAAGTGCATTAAACCTCTTGGGAACGCGGAAAATACTAAAATCGTTAATATTTTGAAAAGATAAAAAAGCAGATGTTTACAAAAGATTTTATATAGTGTAAAATATCCAAACTAAAAGATCTAGAGATGTTAATGGTAAATAAATGATAGAAAAATTGGGGAGAAAAAATGATTTTAAAAGATACTGCAAACCTTTTCGTACAAATCTTTATGCCCTACGGCGTCACCACATGACAAGCCTTTTATTCAAAAATTTGATTTTGAACTTAATCTGTGCAAAAAATAATAATGGTGGAAAAGATTTGTGAAAAGTGTGCACAAATTTATAAAGTGTACTTTTAAAGGAAAAAGCATTTAAATTTTATTATTTTATTTTATTTTTTTATGATAATTATTTTTATCAGTTCCGGGTAAAGGGTAGTTTTGGCCTTGATGATGCGGGAAAAATTTTTCAAACAAAATTTTTAGGTGAAAAAAGAGGTGAGGGAAAATAATAAAATCTAGATATGTAGAATCGAGATAACCGATATTTTAAAAATGTAACAAATTTTGAAAAATGAGGAAATTTATTTCAATTGGGGAAAATTTTGAGATAATCAAGGAGTTAGGTTGTCGGAGGAAACCCTGCCAAAAAAATGGAATTTTAAAGTAAATAACGACATCGAAATTTTGGATTTAGAACCTTTTTAAATTTTTCTATTTGAAATTTAAATTGTAAGTTGATCCAAATTGTTTTGACTATGATAAATTTGCATCGACACTTAAATAAAAACGTTAAAAAAATTGATTTTTTTTGTTTTTGGTGGCATTAAACTTTCCCAAAGCAAGTTTCTTGAATAAAAAACTTTGAAGATGCTTCCCCGCCCCTTGATTAAAATGGTTGTCATTTTAAAAAATTTAAAAAAATGGAGAGAAAGCTTGGAAGAATAGGATTAATGAAGTCAAGAAAATTTTATAATTTTACCCTTTTTTTCGTTAATTTTTAAATGCATTTAAAACTAAAAACCCCCCCCCCCCCCCCCCCCCCCCCCCCCCCCCAAAAAATCAAAAAAATCCTTTTTCTCATAAATTACCCAAAAAAAAAACACAATCAAAGCGTTTTATTTCGTTTTTTTGGGGTTTTTTTTTTTGTTGGAAAAGTTTTTGTAGTCATTAAAGGGGAAAAATATGTAAAAAAAGAAGAAAAACGGAAACCCCTTTCTGAGAAAAAAATTTTTCCTTACCCTCAGTGGGGAAAAGAAAGTATGACTACTACTAAACTCAGAAATAAATTAACTCAATACTATTGGATCAAAACGAAAGATGATTTTCAAAAAATAAAAAATTTCCG
>NW_027627925.1:0-4764 GCF_034508935.2 Berghia stephanieae | reverse complement strand
TGTTGTGTGACAAAGGGGTTTGTCCCCGAAAGTCCATTGTCGTTTTGTTCCATAAAAAGTTTCCATTTTCATTTTGTTGTTTTTTACGATCACGGCTTGGGGCAGCCTTCCCGTTTTTTTTTTTCGTTTCTCCCGGGCCCGGGTACTAATTTTACACACGAGTAGGGAAAAGGAATGTGAGTAAAGCGGTTAAGTGGTCTTGTGGTATGACACTTGCTTTGGACGGAAGGTCCTGGGTTCGAGTCCCCTCGGCGCATAGTTGAGTCCTTTGGGAAAGGTTTTTACTCAAAATTTTAAACCCGTACTTAGGTGTAAAATGTGTACCTGGCGTTAAACGCTGCCCTGTCGGAAAAAAAATTGTAACATCCCCTAAAAAGCGTCTGTTCGTTTTTACATGTTGCATGTTGCTGTTGCCGTTTGTAAAGCGCTTTGGAAAGTTTAGTGGTATTGCGCTTAAAAAAGAAATTTATTTTTAAAGAGCCATTTTTAAAGGACTCAATTTTGCTGCAGGACTATACTATACCGAGCTGAGGTTGAATAAGAGGTATCCCAAAGATCAAAAAAGCGCAGTTTCTTTTTTGTAAAGGGGAAATTTATAAAAACCGTACATCGTTAAATTAACCTAAAACCTAAAACCTTCTAGGACGGGGCATTTTGACGTATTTTTTAGGTTTGTGTGCTCAGTGAGTTTTCGTTAGTGAGTCAAGGAAACAAGTTATTTCATTGGTTGAACTATGAATAAACTCCGTTTGTTTTTTTTGTGGCAAAAAATGGCTTTTTGACGTTTTTTTTGGGTCTGTGTCAGGCGATAACTTTGATGGTACGATCAACCCATATCACCCATACCTCTTTGATAGTGGTGTGAAGTTTGTCATCCCCCAAAAGGATTGTGTCCTTTCCCGAGCGGCTCCAACCCCGGGCCTCTGACCCCCAGGAGGTCGCATTGGCCACGGGGGAGGTCCCCGACTTGGATGCCCAGTTTGGGGCCCAGTAGAGATTTTTGAGTTGTTTGCCGATGTTTTCTTTCTTCGGAGCAAGCTTTTTCTGGTGTCTGTAGGCGTAATCGCTTGGTTTGGCTTTTGGTTCCCCCACTGTCACAGAATGAAATGGCACAAACACACAAAACTGTGTGTATTTTAAATTATACGTTTTTGGGTGTTTTAGAATTTTAAATGGTGCTTTTTCACTGGAAATTAAATACGTTCAAAAATTTAAAAGTTTATTCATTTAAAGGTTTTCCCCAAAAAACCACCAATTTGATGAAACATCATGAAAGTAGTCTCAATACTTAAAAAGCACAAAAGCTGCACAAAACGTTTTACAAAATAATTAATAATTGATTTTTTTTCAACGCAAACATTGAGGGACCAAAAATAAGGACAAAATAAGTGTTTTAAAAAGTAAAACACTACTTGTTTTTTTTGGGGGTGCACAGAAAACCGGCATTTAAAAAAAAGCAATTTTTCGGTGGGCAAAGTTTAAACTATTTAGTGTAAACGTCATAAAAAAATGTCCCCCAAAATCTAATAAATGATCATTTATAATTTATGTTTGTTTTTACTTCCCTTACCATCCATAGGGAAAAACGTCACTTCGATCAAAGAACCACAGTTTTTCATTTTATATCCCTTTTTACATCCCTATTATAAAAAAAATATTTTTTTCTAGCGATAAAAATTAGACATGAAAAAATATCATGTATAAAAAATAGATGTTCCTTTTTTGTTTCAGTAGAAAAAATATTTTTGTGTTGGGTAGGGGTGAGTTTTGGGGAACATTTGAAAATGTTGGTAAAAGGGGGAGTTTAAAAGTAGCGACAAAAATTTTGGATAAATCTTTCAAATTGGTTTTTGGGGTTTTATCTATGAATAAAACCCTCTCTCCAAGTTATCCGAGTTGCATTTGGCATTTCGTTCTATTCTTTTTGAAAAAAGTTTAAACCCGAGATGTTTGAAACCCCCTGTATGGAGAAGGGAATAATTGATTATAACTGATCTTTTTAGGGTTGATAGATATTGGTCCAAAGGATAAGTGGGCTATCCACAAAAAGTGCGATATGATTTTTTTTTTTCATTGACGATAAAGCCCTTTTTAAAAAAACTGCAGAAAAATAAATTTCCCTTAAAAGACATCGATGGGACTCCCAATTCAATTTCGTCAAGTTAAAATTTCTGCCGGAGTTTCCATTAAACGGGCAAAAAAAAAAAAAAATATTTTTTGTGGTCAGACCCTGCTTAGAGGGGCATAAAAATCTGGATAGCCCGGACCGAGGGGGGGGGGGGGGTTTTGGATATCATGATATCAAGTCGGGGCTTCGGCGAAGAGCCTCAGATCTAGCCATCGTAAACTTTAGCCCGACACTAGATCTCTATGCTTCGTTTGACGTCAATTTTAAAGGTTTTTTGGAGCGTTTGAAGTTGTCGTTGTAGAGTCAAGGAAAAAGTGATTCCCTTGGTTGATTTTTGAAACAACTCACGATTTGTTTTATTGTGTGCAAAAGGGTTGCTTCTGACGCCATTTTTTTTGGTCAGTGTCAGGTTATAATAACGATGCTACGCCAGATACCCAGAAAAAAAAAAAAAACTGGTTACCCATATGGAAGGTACAATTCGGGCCACACGTGAGGAAATACCTTGGCAAAAATTATATTATCTTAAAATTCTGTGTATTGATAGAAAAAAAAAGTTTTAAAAAATTTTGACCCGGGAAAAAAAAAACCTCGCATATCGATCAATTAAAAGATCTTCTCTTGTCAAAAACTTTTAAACCCGAAAAAATTTAAAAACGTTTTGTTTTTGTTTTTTTTTTTTGTTTTTTTTTTTTTTTGTTTTTTTTTTCTTTTTTTTTGTTTTTTTTTTTTTTTTTTTGTTTGTTTGTTGTTTTTTAAAAGTACGACCAAATTTCAGCAAATCTAACCATCGTCTCAAACGTATTTATTGGGGTGATTTTGATGTTGAAACTTAAAATTAATTTTAATAATATTGTTACCCAAACCAAACGAATCAAAAATTGGATTTGAGGAGAATTAAAATGTTGGGGTTTTTTTTGTGAAAAAACAAGAAAATTTAAATTTTAATCAAATTTACTTTTAGGAATGGCTCACCCGACCCTTTACCCGTTTGGCCAAAAAGGTCACCGTTTAGGTTCAAATCCGATCACCACATACCCGTGTAAAAGTATAGTCTTTGGGTCATGTTGCAATAAGGTGGACACTTTTTGTCCCATCCCCCCCCACCTTGGCTTTTGGGGAAAAAAATTACTGACGTGTCTTTGCCTTTTAAAATAACTTTAAATGACTTTTAAGGGGTTTTATTCTGACATATTAAACTTTTAACTCTCTTGAGTTAAAATAGATGGGCAATTGAACGAATTTTTTTGATTTTAAACTATGGTGACTTCAAGAGTGTTAAAATAAAAAAATTTCCCCTTCTCGATCGTTTGATCCTCGTTGAGTGTGTTGGTTGTTTGGCAGTATTGAAATGCGGGTGCATAATAATATGGTTAAATCCGGAACAGGGTAACCTAACCCGACTAAAACCAAACCCATCGTGTCGTGTCGTCGTCGTCGTCGTCGTCGTCGTCGTCGTCGTTTTCGTGTCGTTGTCGTGTTGTTGATTTATTTATTGGGAAAATAGTAGGCCCGGATCGATGGGTTTGACGGCGGCCCTTCAATCATCTGTAAGGTCTTTACTCATTGCGTCAGTATAAGGGAGGGATATCTCTCTCCCTCTCTCTTTCCTCTCTCTCTCTCTTCTCTCTCTCTCTCTCTCTCCCCACACAAACCCCCACACCAAAAACACACCCCCATATCGCCGTTCCAATACAAATTTTGTATTTATAAATGATCACGACGAGGACCCGTTTCGTTATTACTTACTATATTAATATCATAAAAAATCCACACAACACCCCAAATTTTGGGTGCTATTTAAAACGTTTTGTACTTGTCAAAACTTCAAGTGTGGATTAAAAAAACAAAAAAAGACCAACACCAACCCGAGTCTACCCCTTCGTTATTTGTTATGATATGTTTTTTACTTTATAAACTCAGAAGAGTTTGAAAGGGCATGCCCTTGCGGCTGAGGTGGTGGTGGTTGGTAATAGATAGGGGTAGTTGCGGTGGTGGTGGGATTTTGTTTTTGTTTTGTTTTTTCGAGAGGATTTATCCTATATTGAAAAAGCCTTTTACTTTGATGTTGTCTGGATTTAAAACAAGAGACAAAAAATAAAAAGAAAAGAAGGAAAACGTGAGCCTGTAGAAAAATTTTGTATTGGGTGGTTTATGCTTGATTAAAGGAAAAAATATAATAAATAACTGTGGCTGTTTGAATAATAATATAAATGTGGTGTCTTGTGTCGTGTGGGGTTATAGAAAATACACTTTAGTTTTTTTATTCTCATCGACTTGACTTCCCGTTTACGGATTTCAATGTGTTTTAAAGGTAAGGTTGAAAACTTAATTCAAAGAGGGAATCTATGAGCCAGGAGGGGGCTGTACTATTATATATATATTTTTATATTTATTATATTATATATATATATAAATATTTTATATTTAAAAAATATTTTAACTCATCCCATTAAAGAAAAAAAAATTTAATACCACGTAACTTCCATTTTCACTCTTTTTATTGTCCTCCCCCCCCTCAATCCCTTCCTCCATCCCTTTATCCTACCCCCCTCCCCCAATCCTCCCTCCATCCTTATCCATCCCCCCTCCCTCCATCCATCCTCCATCTATCCATCATCAATTTGTTTGCAGGT
>NW_027627924.1:0-4764 GCF_034508935.2 Berghia stephanieae | reverse complement strand
GACCCGTTTTGGGAAATTTGGAAGGTCCTGCTTTCGACCTCGCGCCGGCGAATAGTTGGGCCTTGTCTTTGATGTAGTCATCTTCTCTTTCATCATCAATCTCTCATCATCATATCATATCTTTAATCATTATCATCTTCGTATCTATCATCATCATCATCATCCCCATCATTCATCATTATTATCATCATCGTCATCATCATCATCATCTTTCATCGTTCATCACATCTATCATCATCATCTTTCTCATCATCACCATCATAATCACCATCCCCAAATCCCCACATCATCATAATCATCATCTCATCTCATCATCTTTCATATCATCTCATCATCATCATCATTATCATCATCATCTCATCTTTCATCATCTTCATCATCATCATCATCATCATCATCATCACCATCATCATCATCATCATCATCATCATCATCACATCATCATCATCACCATCATAATCACCATCACCATCACCACCCTCTCATTATCATCTCATCTCACTCATCATCATTCATCATCATCACATTATCATCATCGTCATCATCATCTTTATCATCATCACCCACCATCATCATCATAAATTATTATCATCATCGTCATCATCATCATCATCTTTCTCGTCATCATCATATCATCATCATCATCATCATCATATCATCACCATCATAATCACCATCACCATCACCACTCACATACTTCATCATCATCATCATCTCATCATCATCATCATCATCTCATCATCATCTTCATCATCATCTCTCATCATCATCATCTTCATCATCACCATCTCATCATCATCTTCATCATAATATCTTTCATCATCATCATCACCTTTCATAACCCATCACCATCACCATCATCATCACCATCATCATCGTCATCATCATCATCACCATCATCAGTCAATGTCGGCTTAAAAGATATAAATAAATCCAAATTCATTTTTTTGTCAGACCTACTGTACTACTACGAAAAATCCGTATATTTACGAAATGTTGCGGCTCCAATTTCAGATCTTCCTGTGCATCATCTCTAAATTTCATTAATTTTAAAAACTTATTGAAATTGAAGGTTGATACCAAATGTGACCTTCCTTCTCAAAAGGGGTATTATGTCGGGATGTTTCAGACCTCAGAAGTGAAATTTAGAGATAGAATGATGGAAATTGCACATAGAAGTTTTTCCCAAAAGCAAAAAATTAGTATTTTTACTCCCCCATGACGTAGAAAAATTTAAAAACCCCCGTTTGATATTTGTGGCTTGAATTCATTTCCCTAACCGATTTCTTTCCCGACATAATAACCGCTTTGAACAGCGGGTAAACAAATTTTAAAATTTTTTCAAACATTTTGAAGCCTTATTTCATCATTGGGGAGGGTAAATTTGTTGGTCTGGAAAGTTAATTATAACTTCTATTTTTAAATTCCTAAAACTACAATTTTTTATTTTTTTTAATTAAAGGGGGCAGGATGCTTATGTTCATATAATCAATTTCTGCCATTTATTTAAACCCTAATGAGACGTTTTGTTTTCAGACCTCCCAAAATCCGAGAATTCAGTTTTTACTTATTTTAAGTAACTCTGACAATTGTCGGCTTAAAAAATACATTGGAATAATTAATCCAAAATTCATCCTGTTGACAATAATTAAAAATAAAAAAACAAGCTTTGGAAATTCCTACAGCTGATTAATAATAATATTATTAATAATAATAATAATTATTATTTTTATTATTATTATTTTTTTTATTATTATTATTATTATTATTATTATTATTATTATTTTTTATTATTATTATTATTTTTTATTATTTTATTATAAGCATATTTCTAGAGCGCCTTTCGTCGAAAACTCTCAAAGCGCTTATAAAAAAAAATAAAATTTGTTTAAAGAGGACATTGTTTACCCAGGTAAAAATTTAAAAATTATGCAAGTCTAAATCATTAATGGTAGATAGATCGTGCGTCCCGCCGCATGACGCAAAATATTTTATAAAATCGCCATTACATAATAATTTTTCATCAAACCGACCTTGTGGCCGCCCATTATCCATTTAACTGCCGTATTCAAGAAAGCATGTATTTAAAAATTTGGCCAGAAAATTGAAAACAACACATCATTCAAAAATTGATCGATTTTAATTACCCTCATCTTTGGGAACAACAACAACAACAAATAAAAAAAAGTTCAACCTGGGGCTTTCGAAAGTCTTCATCAAGTCAGGTTTGAAAAGATTTCTTTAAGCTAAAAATTATTTAAATTGATTGATATTATTTGAATGACGAGTTTCTGGCCAAAGTTATTTTAAAAACATGTTTTTCGAGAGTTCGGATGGTTTAACTGATTAACCTGTTTACTTATCCCAAATAGATAGATAGTGATATTCTATAGATTAGAGTGATACTCCGATCCCAGTAACAAGTATCAGATTTTGATAAATCGAGCCATTTAGGTTTGTTTACGTTTCAGTGCGATCAACTTAATGGAGGAATATTAACTTTGTCAACGGATTAACAAGAAGGCTAGAAGGGCTTTATTAGTATTTCGTATTGTTATTATTTTGCCCAATAAGGACCGAGTTTTGGGGAGAAAAAAATTGGCTTTTATATAGCGCAAAAATATCCACCTAAACGTGCTTTAAAGCGCTTTACAAGGGGTCCCTGGCCAACGCAACCATAACTGTAGGACGAGACATGACGCCTGTCAGGCGATATTACAAATTTTGGGACAGAGACAACGGTGTTAACGGCCCGGCACTCATTTTACACCTGAGTTACGGTGAGAGATGTGAGTAAAAAGCCCTTTTCAAGGACTCAACTATGCGCGGCGAGGCTTGAACCCAGGCCCTTCCCATCCGAAAGCGAGGTGTCCCTACCACTAGACCACATCGCCGCAATACAACTGAAGTCGTCCAACCGAGTAACGATCATATGATTTATTGATGTCCAACGTGGCTATTTTTATAAGAATTTTAAACACGCTGCTTTGTTTATGAAAGTTGTAAACATGGCCCGAAGTGTGTCAAGCTGAACAAAATGACCAATCGTGATGTTAGATATTCCAAAAGCTGTGAGTACTTTTCACGATGTGGGTCCTTTGGCACACTTGCAATGTGACCAATGACCTCGAGCACATGGGAAAGGTAATACAGATCATCCCATTAACAAATTGGGGTAGCTATAAGTTCGATTTAATTCAAAAAGGGTTTTTTTTTGGCGATTTCCAATCTGAACCCTGACTTTACATATAATTTCAAATCAATACACGAAACTGGAAATTACCAAAAAAATTTAAAATAGATAAATAAATAAATAAATAAATAAATAAATAAATAAATAGATATATAAGTGAATAATTAAGAATGTAATCAAAAAAAATAGACAAAAAAATAATAAATAGATAAGTAAATAAAAGAAAACTCTCTCTCTCTTCTCTCTCTCTGCTCTCTCTCTCTCTCTCTCTCTCTCTGTTTCTGCTCTCTCTCCTCTCTCTTTATTTCTCTCTACCTCTCATGTCTCTCTCTCGATTTCTCTCTTGTTCTTTCTCTCTCTCTCTGTCTCTCTCTCTTTCACTCGATCTCTCTCTCTCTTCTCTCTCTCTCTCTCTCTCTTTGTCTCTTACTTTCCTCCTATCTATATACATATCATCTGTTTTTTCACTCTCTCTCTTGCTCCTTCTCTCTCTCTCTCTCTTTTCTCCCCTCTCTCTCTCTCTTTTATCTATCTATCTCTCTCTCTCTCTCTCTCTCTCTCTCTCTCTCTCAAAGCTCTTCTATAGCTATTTAAAGAGAATTTTTTTTCTTTTTCCCTAGGAAATTTACGAGTTTCTGAAGTTTAAAATCGGCAGCTTTTTATGTGCTTTGGGGTTGCTCTCGTTATGAAAAAGGTGAATGCATTCTTTTTTTAAAAACCATCAATCCTATAGATTTTTGCTGTTTTTCAAAATGAAAAAAAAGGGAATTAAAAATGAGCATGGTCATTATATTTTCTTTCAACCCCCATTAACATGTAAAAACTAAAAACTTAGCTTTGTACTACGCTTATAATTTGTCTCAGAAAAATATGGTAAATAGGCATGGGGTCAAAGTTACCCGGGTAAACAAACGGATATAGATAGTTCGAAGATGACGTTCACTCAGGTTTTTGTTATTTTTTTTTGCTATCCGCGTTTATGCGTAATGCTCCTGAACTGCATTAACCATGACTATTAAACGTTCATGGATACACACAGTTTGTGTGTTGGTCCCTTATACTTCCGGATGGCAATGTTATGAGCTTCTTAGCCAAGCGCATACTATCTATAGTCGGTTGTTTGGGTTGAGTGAGTTAATATCTCCCGCATTTATTTCAAGTAAGTTACAAATAGATTTTAAAAATTAAAAAAAATTTCGTCTCTAATATCGTTACATAAACAAGTTGCATAGATAAATTTTTACATGAAAAGTATTTTTATCATAATATTTGGATAAATTTTTTAGTATACTATTAATTATAAAATAATCACTTGAAAGTAGCCCGCAGTTGTCAAATCGGAATTACTAAGGATAATCCTGGTGTTTATACAAATTACATGGTGATCTTATTTATATAATAAGGAGCAGGGTGGTATAGATAGAATGAAGCTGACGTCATCATGTCTTCGTTTGTTGTTTTGTTTTGTTTTTTTTTTTTTGTTGTTTTTTTTTTGCCATCCCCGTTTATGAGTAATTCTCATTAAACTGTATGAACAACTATAAATGTTGTGGTTGCAATTGTTTTTTGTT
>NW_027627923.1:0-4759 GCF_034508935.2 Berghia stephanieae | reverse complement strand
TAGTAGTATTTGAAGTAGTAGTAGTAGTATTTGTGTAGTGGTAATATTTAAAAAGTAGTAGTATTTAGTAGTATTTGTAGTAGTAGTATATTTATTTTGTAGTAATAGTAGTACCCGAATAGTAATGATGACAATAAAAACAAATCAAAATATTAATAATAATAATATCAAAAAACAACAAAAAACAACAACAACAACAAAAACAAAAAACCAACAACAACAAAAAACAATAATAATAATAATAATAATAATAAAAATAATAATAATAAAAATAATAATAATAATAAAATAAAAAAATTTTTTTAATAATAAAAATAAAAATTTTAAAAATTTAAATAATACAGAAAAGTTTTAGCAAAACAGCAATCCTTAAAATTAAGGGAAAAAACCAGGATTTAAAGGAAAATAAACGGGGACGATAAAAAAATCCATTTGATTTAAAGTTTGAAAACTGTTTTTGGGTTTTAGGTGAATATGAATTTATGTTTATAAATTTGTTTTTTAAATAAGTTACAACCCTTTTTAAATCATGGATTTTGGCTTTTTTTTTTTTGTTGTTTTTGTTTTGTTCATTAACAACGCAAAAAATTTTTTGGGCCCAAAAGGTTCAGAGCCCACCCAAAAAAGAGACGGGGAAATGAACATTTAATTTCAATGGGGGAAAAATTGGGGGTATTTTGCTTTGTTTTTTAAAAGGGCTTTACGACACTTTTTGGAGGTCCTGTAAGCGTCAGTAAAATGGAAGAAAAGGGATGTAAAAACCTTTCTAGTTTTACGTTAAAACGCAATCAAGAACAAGTAAGACACAGGGTACATTGGCTCAAAAAAGGGGGAGAAAAAAGGTTTCATGGAAAACTATCGGTGTACTTTTAAATTTTAGGGTCACCTTAAAGTCTCCTCCATAAACAAGCCCCCATGATCTCACTGGGAGGGGTATATCAAATATTAGAAAATGTATTCAAAATTTAAAAAATATAACAGTACCCAACCGATTTACAAAGAAGAAAAAACATCTTCAAAAAAAAACTATTTTACAGTTTCTCCCTGCCAGCAAAGGACTCCCACCAGGTCCCGGTCTCATTCCCAGACAGAGGGAGAAAAAAAACCCGGAAAAGGAAATAAAGGGGGGTAGAGACACAAGGGAACAGTGACAGAAAGAAAGAAAGACAGAGAGAGAGAGAGAGAGAGAGAGAGAGAGAGAGAGAGAGAGAAAGAGAGAGAGAAGGGGAGAGAGAGAGAGATAGAGATAGAGAGAGAGAGAGAGAGAGAGAGAGAGAGAGAGAGAGAGAGAGAGAGAGAGAGAGAGAGAGAGAGAGGAGAGAGGGATCTGCTGACTTGCAGGGACTTAACTTATTTCATACTGCTCAATCTACAATGACAATGAGTGGCCCTCGGCATCCACGTTCGCGATGAATAGAATTTGTAACAACAAATTGTAACAGGTATACTTGTACCTGTAGTAGTAGAATAGAGTATTATATAATTTTTTCCCCGTTTCCTTAGCAAACTCGTATTCAGATATTCTGTCTTATATATTGGGTGTCTCTGCAATATGTACAGTTAACAATCATACAGGATGATATGTGAAGTTATTCATTTATCATCATCATCGTCATCAACTACACAACAAATACAATGACAACACAACAACAACTAATACAATAACAGCAAGAAGAAGAAGAAGAAGAAGAAGAAGAAGAAGAGAAGAAGAAGAAGAAGAAGAAGAAGAAGAAGAAGAAAAGAAGAAGAAGAAGAAGAAGAAAAAGAAGAGAAGAAGAAGAAGAAGAAGAAGAAGAAGAAGAAGAAGAAGAAGAAGAAGAAGAAGAAGAAGAAGAAGAAGAAGAAGAAGAAGAAGAAGAAGAAGAAGAAGAAGAAAGAAAAGAAGAAGAAAAACAACAACAACAACAGCGACAACAACAGCGACAACAACAACTCTGAACATCGAAAGAACAACAAAATAATCATCATACACTGTCTTCGGAACGATTCATGGTAATATCAAAGACATAATTCGTTTCATGATGGATAAATAATTACTTTTTTAGTATATCACACTGTAGTTGGAGAGACATTTACATTGGGCACCAGTCATTTTATCATACACAATTAAATTATTCAACACCACCGGTTGGACATTTTATCACTGCTAATACTTTGCGATGTAAACATTTATAAACAAGAAATACATCTTCAATTTACTTTTAAACAAGAATTTTTTTTTTATGAAATGAGAATTAAAAAAAAAAAAAGAGGATTTAAAAAAAAAACCCAAAAAAACTCCCAAACTCTCTCCCCGTCTCTCTCTATCTCTGAGACCAAATTTGCAGAATGCAAACTTATCAGCTACCATAGACAGTAAATCACGCAATGATAAATCTCTCGATGCTGGACACAGTAACAGTAATACAACTTAAAAGAGTTCATTAACGGTGGATACAGCTTGGTTTTTACGAAGAGCCGAGGAGCAGTAACAGTAACAGTGGCACAGCTCATATTTTACTGAAGAATCAATACAGCAGCAACAGAAGTACAACTCTAGTTTTACCAGATGAGCAACTGTTAAACAAACAAACCAAAAACAAAACAACAAAAAAAACAAAACAAACAAAAAAAAAAAAAAAAAAAAAAGGAAAACATGACAAAACTTTAGTAATTCGTGTCATTTCTTAAATCGTCAAAGCCAATTCTATCCAGATAATTAACATTATTGTCCCAATGAAGATGAACAGAGAACAGTATTCATATAACTACTCATACTAATAACATTAATAATAAAAATTACAACAACAACAGCGCTAATAATAATAATAACAATAATAATAATAATAAATAATAATAATAAATAATAATAATAATAATATAATATTGAGATGAGATTAATTTTTCTCTCCTGGCCCTTTACAATACTATCAACACGTGTTGAAAATTATACTGTTTGACATCCACACCAAATTTACATGAAAATATCATACAACACAAAACAATGTTTTTCATCTATAATCAAACCTTTTTTAATAGGCACAGTCGGAATCTATGAGGAGTTTTCAATAAAAATAGGTAAAATAAATAAAATCCCCTTTATTCACCCATAGGGAAAATTGTCTCTAGGGTCTATTCCAAGGGAATACTGGAATAACCCAGGCGTCAGCCGCAGTGCAGCGCCGCAAATTGAGACAGGGATAGTTGACTTGCTCAAGGCCACACAGCGCAGCAGCGGGTGATCGAACTCGGTACCTTTCGGGTACAAACAAAGACCGTACCGCTGCCCCTAATCTCTTTTTCACTAACCACAATCAAAACACGTGAAATTTCAAAATACTACGCATTCACCATTAAAAAAAAAAAGTTATTTATTCATCCTTTAATTCGTCTTAAAGGCCAATCTTGAAAAATACTAGGAGATAACACAATTCGTGTCATCCTAAATGCAGAGCTACAAAGTAAGCAATAGAGTTTGTTTCCTGACGAGGAAAACATGAAGAGCTCAGTGGGGTGGCTCAAAGTGCAAAGTGTTATTCCCTTGGCCATCCCTCACCCGATAAATGAGAAGATAAAAAAAGTAAATAGGATAAAACATCTACTGAAGACTGACTTCGAAACATCTGGAATCTTTCGAACGTTAGAGCTGTCGTGCTGAGAGTACGTATATTAATCCTCTAGAGCAATGCAATATTTTTTTGGCATGGAAAGTACAAGAGTTGTCCCTTGAATAAAGTTATTGAACAAACAACAAAATATAATACATGCAGTTGTTTTCCTCGCACTCCTCAGTCCTTTTTAAAACATTGTATTACAGGCACACAAAAGAAGCACAAATATACGCAAATACTAAATACACACACACACACACACATACACACGAAACCAAAAGAAAAACAAAAATAAATAAATAAAAATAACAACCAACAAATCCTTTTCTTCATGGACATCCGTATTCATAATTATCATAATAACCAAGTTTCGAACAGGACTAACAAAAGCACAGTCACAAGAACGACACACACAAACCCGTTAACAAGAAAATTAAATACGAACATAATTTCTTCTTCTTCCTCTCCATCAACACAGTACCATCACCTCGCTTCTCACCATTATGAGCAGCTATCGTATCATAATTTGTGTATTTTGCAAAGCGCATGAAAAACTCATAGTGAATGAGATATTGACACATTAAATAGCCTAAACCTTATTATTTCATCATGGGCATCGTCGTCATCATCTTTGGCCTTGTTTTTTGCCCACATTATTGCCATCCAGAATATCTTCAGACTGATTACTAATCTCGTTTCCTTTCTCATCTACGCCCCTTATAACGGGTCGTTGCTGTGGCGGCGGTTGGGGCGCCGTATACGATCCTTCATCTGTTCCGTGGGGTGTGGATGACGCTGGCTCTCATGTCCGAGCCCCCGCCATGACGTTGTCTACTTTCTTCTTCCAGAAGTCCGCGTTCCGTTTGATGTGTAAGGTGTTGTCGGCCACCATCGGTCAGGCTTGCCGTAGTTTGGAGGGTTGGCCCAAGGATCGTACCCAAGAATGTTTAGCATTGGAGCTGTGAATGGAGAGTTGGGGGGAGGGGGGGGGTAAAAGTGCGGGGGATGGAGATAAAGAATGGGAGAGATATAAATACGAATTGTGAAAATTTGATTATGTACAGATATCATTTTGTGAAAACGACATTGATTATAGTTGTGGGGGAGGTAATGATGATGATGATTAAGAAAGGTTTTAAACCCTATTTTTTTTTTAACAACCCGGGGTT
>NW_027627922.1:0-15000 GCF_034508935.2 Berghia stephanieae | reverse complement strand
GTAGTAGTAGTAGTAGTATAGTAGTAGTAGTAGTAGTAGTAGTAGTAGTAGTAGTAGTAGTAGTAGTATCAGTAGTAGTAGTAGTAGTAATAGTAGTAGTAGTAGTAGTAGTAGTAGTAGTAGTATAGTAGTAGTAGTAGTAGTATATAGTAGTAGTAGTAGTAGTAGTAGTAGTAGTAGTAGTAGTATAGTAGTAGTAGTAGTAGTAGTAGTAGTAGTATTAGTGTATCAAATAGACGCCCACCCCCAATCCATTAATTTTCAGAATTTTCGCGAACCTCCCCTCCTTTTGATCTTATTAAACTTAAAATTCATTCTTAAATAGACAAAATACTGTCCCTGTAATTTGCTGTGGTTGAATTCTTCTGTCAAACCCCCTTCTTTGGTGAAAATGAACACACACACCCTCCCCCATCTCCCCCGGCTTTCTACTGAAGTGCGCACCCCCACCTTTCCATTGAAATTTGAACAAACTGCGCACCCCCCTTGCTTGGGATCAGGACAGTGGGAAAAATAAAAAAAAAACAATCGAGACTGAAAACCAACCTAGGACTGTGTCGGACCTTCTGAATCAAAGTGAAAACCTTAACTACTGAGACAATAAGTCTCTAGCTATGCATCCAATTAGCCCTCAATAACCTGTTTCAATATTCTTTTGGGAAAGGCAAGCAACTGTAACTCAATATCATATCATAACAGCGTTACTTTATGATAAAGATTATTTTAATGGATAAGTCCTCTCCCGTTCAATTTTTGAATATCCATATTTATATCTCTTTCATCAGATATGATCTAACCCCTAAAAGAACCACAGGTACCTCCACCTCAGCCAACCCAGATTAAATAAATCATGACAATCAGACTCCAGTGATTCAGATATTGACATTCCATTGAAACAGCTAGCTCAGATCAACAGTGAAACCTCTATCAGGAGGAATTACATGATGTATGAGTGTCATAAAAGCAGAGAGGAAAAGATTTAAAGAAACCACGGACAACAAGAAAAACGGAGGAGACGAGCTAGATAGCTTTACCTCAACACCGATATGAAAATATGCAGTAGAAGCACGTAAATTGGCTGTTGAGATTAAAGAAGCAGATGCAAACGATATGGATTTTGTGTTGAATTTACCATTGAGAAACAAAGTTTAGATAGTGACTCAGAATTTGAAATGTATTTGGAACTTGCTTCCGAAACTACTGACCCTAGAGTTCCATTTGCTGAAGAAGAAGAGTATTTATTGTCCGAAACGGCCATGCCGGCATCCTTTACCGGTTTAGGAGAAATATCTGAAGGAGAGCATGTTTCAGGTGTGTCATCGATTATAGAGACCATGCTAGCAGAGTGAAACAATAAATACAGATCTAGAAATAGAGACAGTGTCTACTCACTCAAAAAAGAGAAAGCACAAGACGCCGATACAAAAAGCAGACTAGGAAATACACAGGCCTTTGCGAATGAAAGAAAAGCATTCGGTCTTGGAAGGTTGTTCGCCGACCTGCTCCAAAAAAATGCCGTGACAGATTCTTGGAGTATCAGCGACGGGGGCTTAACAGATGTTTTGGGGAGAGGATTGGAAGGACCAGCGCAAATTTGTAGGGACTTAGGTAAGTAAAACAGAATGCAGAGATCAGGGCGAAGGCATTCTTTCCAAGGAGAAAAGTGCCTAGTCATGTACATGCAAATATACAATGAGACAGGAAGATGGAGTCTTCCATCCCGTGTGCAAAAAGTTCTTCCTTACTACTCTCGGATTCAAAGCTAATAATGGCAAACTGATAAGGAGCGCTTTCAAGGATGTCGGTGTTAACGAAAACAATGTCATAGAAGTACCCCTTGTTGACAATCGTGGACGTCATAGTCCCTTGCACAAGATTGACCACAGCATTATCCATGAACACATAGAGAAATATAAAGCAAACATTTTTCATTATAATGAGCACGCGCCTTTCAGGAGATATTTACCATCTGATCTGATCATCAATGATATGCACGAAAACTTTTGCGCAGTCACTGGAAAAGCCATATCAAAGAAACTCTACTATTCTGCATTTAAAGAACTTAACATCTCACAAGCTGTACTTGGTAAAGAAGAATGTGAAAAATGTAAGTCCTTCTTCTTGCACAAACAACTATGCAACAGTGAAGAAAGATGTGAACCGTGTGCCGAAAAACTCATCCATCGGACACGATACAGAAATGCTAGAAAGAGGTATCAACGGGATGCAGATAAGAACGAAAACGCCAACACAACCCATTCAGTGTTTGCCGCTGATCTGCAAAAAGTAATTTTGCTGCCGAGAATGAATCAGTTTAACAGAATCATTTTCACAAGCAGATTGGTCTTATCCAATGAGACATTTGCACCAGTGGGCTGCAAAAAAGTGAAAAGGACATTGCCGTGATATGGAATGAATCAATTTTAGGACGAAAAGATATATAAGCGTGATGCCGAATCTGTGACACTCTCACTGGATAACTGTAGCGCCCAAAATATAAATTGTACCCTTTATACTATGTTACTTCATCTTGTAAATGATTAGACTACTACAAAAGCAAGCAACATAACAATCAACTATTTCGAGCCTGAGATACTTTTATGGCAGCTGACTCCACCAATGCCGGAATCCAAAGAGTTCTGAGACAGAAAGACGGCAAAATCTTTGATCTCAATGAATTGAACAATGTATCGTAGAAGCAGGCTGCCAGACAATGCCGTTGAGGTTTAATGACTTTGCCAACTGGGATTCTGGAGTCAGTAGTTATCTGTTGAGCAAAGCTGACAATCGTCCCTACCTAGCTAAGATTGTTTGTGCTGAATTCAGGCGAGTGTCACCAAAGACACTCTTCCTCAAAATAGCTTTGAAGAAGATACCTTCAACGAATGTGACATTCTGAAACGCGGATTTGTTTGTACGCCAAAGTTTCGTACAAAATCCAGGGGTGTAGGATTTACAAGAAGGATGAGATCGTGAAAGAACTTGTGGGTTTGACGCCCCCCCCCCCCCCCCCCCCCCCAATAGACGAAAGTACTGGATAGACCTACCAACCAGCTCCGCGAGTAAAAATCTTTGCAAATCCTACAAGTGAATGTCCCTTCATCATTCACTGACTAGTTGGAAACGTTGCTCTTCCAAACAATGTGTACGAGCATGCAATTTTAACATCAAAGTAATGATTCAATTCATTATCTAAAGAGAAGAGATGGAATATAATATGTATGTGATAATATTAGCAATGATTACAAAAGCAAACTCCATGTTAGTGAACTATAACGAAAGAGGGAGAGAAAGAGAGTTAGTACTAGTTATACAAATAATGCTAATCAAATCACTGCAAATGAAAATATTATGAAAATTTACATGACTGGTGCGATTGTTTTGAAATAATAAAGCATGTTCAGCTTGATATCCTATATGTTTTTGATTGGTTTCTTCTGATTATTCTAGGGACCTGTGATTATGATGTTTTTGCTTATTATAACTTAACATTGGGCGATATGCGTCCTCACATGACACTGTATATCAATATGCACATTACCGCTAAATTAGCCCATGTCTATGACAAACAGACGCAAAAACAATATGCGTCCGTTTGTCACACACTGTATACACATCCGATGGACGCATAATATTTTTGCGTCTATCTGTCAAAGACATGTGTCAATCAATTTTCAATCATGGATTTGGCAAAAGGTCTTTTGGTGAATTACACAGTTGATACAAATATTTTGGTTTTCAAGTTCCATGAATAAAATAACAAAAAAAATTATCTTTAATTACCTATAAATTCTTTTAGATTCGAGCCAATAGTTACAATGTTATTAAGTAAAACAGTTTTTTGCGTTTCTGAAAAAGTAGTTTTCCCGTTATGCGTCTTTTTCTCATATCACGGCAGCAATATATTTACAACCAACCACTATTTATCACTCTACTACTATACTCCTACTACTACTCCCTACTACTACTACTACTATCTTACTACTACTACTACTACTACTATACTACTACTTCTACTATACTACTACTACTACTACTATACTACTACTACTACTACTACTACTACTACTACTACTACTACTACTACTACTACTACTACTACTACTACTACTACTACTACTACTACTACTACTACTACTACTATACTACTATACTACTACTACTACTACTACTACTACTACTACTACTACTACTACTACTATACTTACTACTACTACTATACTACTACTACTACTACTACTACTACTACTACTACTACTACTACTACTACTACTACTACTACTACTACTACTACTACTACTACTACTACTACTACTACTACTACTACTACTACTACTACTACTACTACTACTACTACTACTACTACTACTACTACTACTACTACTACTACTACTACTACTACTACTACTACTACTACTACTACTACTACTACTACTACTACTACTACTACTACTACTACTACTACTACTATACTACTACTACTACTATTTACTACTACTACTACTACTACTACTATACTACTACTACTACTACTACTACTACTACTACTACTACTACTACTACTATATACTACTACTATATACTACTACTACTACTACTATACTACTACTACTACTACTACTACTACTACTACTACTACTACTACTACTACTACTTACATACTACTACTACATATACTACTACTACTACTACTACTACTACTATATACTAACTACTACTACTACTACTACTACTACTACTACTACTACTACTACTACTACTAATACTACTACTGCTACGTATCGTTCAAAGGTCAAAGTTCATGATCAGTCACTTGCATTCTACTTTGGAAGTGGTTAGGGAGGCAACACGACATCTATGTAGAGAAAACAATACGTAAACAATCCAATTATTAAAATGATTATCTAATAATTTTTTTAAAACTTGAGCTTTAAAACTAGCCCAATATCCAATAAACGTGCTCAAAGTGCTTTACAAAGGGTCCAGGAAAAACAGCAGCACTTAAAATATAGAACGAACATGGCGTCATGCCTGTTGGCGATAATACATTTTTTTTTTCGACAGAGAGCACAAAAGGTCTAAAGTACGGTGAGAGAATGTGAGTAAAGAGTCTTTTCTATGAACTCAGCTATACGTCGAGCGAGGCTCGAACCCAGGACCTTCGAAAGCGAGTGTCATACTTCAAGACCACATAACTGCACAATAAATCAATAAATAGATAATTTGTAAGAGTTTACAGCAAGTGGGTTTAATTAGTTCACAGTGCTCATCTATCAGTTAAACTTGGTCAATATTTAATGGATTTAGGACAGTGTTACGTTCCAAAGTTAAAGGGATGGTCATTATATTGAGTACTAGAAAATTACTTTCTTTGATCGGTGTTACTTGGTATTTGATTATTTGGGCGTAAAAACTGACCTTGATTAAAGGAATTGTGGGAATAGTTTATAATAGGATATAAAACAGAGTTTTTTTCCTGATCAAACGGGATTCTGATTCTGATTCTATTTTGGATTCTATTCGATTCTACTTCACTTTGAGCTGCACATTTTTACTTAAAACCTTTTTGTGCTCACCGTCATTTATTGCATAAATTTGCGGACTTAGAAATATTCCACGAATATTGAAAATGATGACTTTACATTTGGATTGATTTTACGGATTTGAAATTTATGAAACTGATTGAATTATGACTATTTGATTTGAATTTGGAATTTATCACAACAAATAAAGCAGTAAGAAATGAAACTTGCTGATTTGAATGTCTTGATGTTGTGCATTCAATTATCATCATTGACCCTTGAACTCTTTCGTCATTATTAACATATACAACACAATGCAAAGGAATAACATTACCATCTATCAAAAAAAGCCACTATACGATCATAAGCCATTACATATGTGTGCAACTACGCCACAAATTAAATTAGTGCATAAATAAATAAATGAATAACAAGTGAGTACGTGAATAAATAAATAAATAAATAAATAAATAAATAGGACTGAAGGACTCTCTGCAATGCAAGATTTGCTCATATTTAATTCTGCATCAAAGTTATTAGATAGATATAGGTATAGACTCGGTGCGCTAGGCTAACAAACTCACAACATTGCCATCCGGAAGTATACAGGACCAACACACAAAACTATGTGTAACCATGAACGTTTATATTCTGATTAATACCGTTTAGTGAGAATTACTCCAAGAAAAAAAAAACAATAACAAAAACCGGAATGACGTCAACGTCGTTCTATCTATAGATATTTCGATGTGTAGGCGATCACACATGCAGTCTTTCTATACACTGCCATCATCCAACTTCTCACCAAGTCTGTCCGACCTTTGACCTTTTCAATGGCATTCCAGTGGACAAGATTACAGTTTATGAGGAGGAGATTTCTGAAGGAAAGGTAATGTCCGGTCACTGATGGTCAGTGCTATAATCATAATAAAGTTTGGACTGTTCACAGCGGTCACTTGGGATAACAGAGAACTAATGACGGCTATAGACAGGTGATGGCTTTAATCGAACAGAAAAAGAACCGCATAGAGAGAGAGAGAGAGAGGAGATAAATAAGAAAGAAAGAAAGATATATATATATATATATATATATATATATATATATATATATATATATATATATATATTAGATAGATAGATATATATAGAGAGATATATAGATAGATAGATAGATAGATAGAGACAGAGAGAGAGAGAAAGAGAGAGAGAGAGAGAGAGAGAGAGAGAAGAGAGAGAGAGAGAGAGAGAGAGAGAGAGAGAGAGAGAGAGAGAGAGAAGAGAGAGAGAGAGAGAGAGAGAGATTCGTTATGGTCAGATGATAATTGTATAGCAGTTTATGGACGTAAAAAGGCTTTAAGCGAGATTTGATCGTTGTCACGGGAACGAAGAAAAAACGGGAACGAAGAAGAAGAAGAAGATCGTTGTCAACAAATCCGAGCATCTCACGTGTGATGAGAGAGAGACAGTTTCAAAATGGGGGGCCGAAATTTGAAAAGATTGTTCACCTATAGATATTTAGAGAAGGTTTTTAATATTAATTTTAATATAGGAGGTACTTTTAGTGCTCAATGATTTATAGACAACAGTACAAATCTTAAAGGCAACTCTTTTCTCCACAGGAAGCCAATGTAACTCACGGAGTAGGAGAGTTGCTGGCGGGTATTTTTTGTTATTGCGTACAATGAGTCTGGCGGCGTTATTTTGGGCAACCTGAAGTTTATTAATTTTGTCTTTAGCTATATTCTCACAGAGGGAGTTACAATAGTCCAATTTGGATAAAACAAGGGAATAAATTAAAAGTTCTGCTATATGCTTCGGTGTTCAATGACGAATTTTTTCTTATTCTTTTTCATTCCTGTGTATCTACATAGATTGAACGGTGTTATCACGTGTCTTGTCATGGAAAGATCTTTATCAATGATGACGCTAAGGGTTTTTTTTTCTTTATTTGTGAATTCTTTAGTACTATTTCTGAGAGTAATAGGTACAGATAATTCATCAAACAAGATATCTGATGTAAACAGGAATCACCCATGTTGTCCAAATGACAAATTGAGCAAATTTATTATTTCATTATATTTATTTATTTATTTTACTAAGCAGACAGATGTCTTCTCCTTTATCTATATCTTCTAAACCGCTAAATTATGGTTCACGCTTGAATGAATGAATGCGTTAGCTAGTGGGTGGGTGGATGCGTGCAATCAGGACTCAGTAATTGATAACGCGGTGTGTAGTTAGTAAAACTAGGTCAAATAAAAATAGTATGAGACAGGCAGCAGACAGACAGACAGATAGATAAATAGATATGTACAAAGATTGATTGGCAGGCGGGGGCGCTCATCTGGAGAAAAAAAAAAGTTATTGAAGTGTTGATGGTATTGTGTTTGTGTTTGATGTGTGATACGTTTTGGTTTTTGGGATTGGGTGGTGTGTCTGGTTGAAGGTGTCGGGGCCTGATTGGGTCTGGAGGATGTGACAGAACGGCTGTGTTTGGGGTGGGGTGGGGTGGGGAGGGGGGGGGGGCGGTCAAAAGAAGAGAGAGATGGAGAGACAGATAGAGAAAGAGAGATATATACAAGGAAAGGAAATGAGAGAGAGAGAGAGAGAGAGGGAGAGAGAGAGAGAGAGAGAGAGAGAGAGAGAGAGAGAGAGAGATTTTTTAAGGGTTTTACGGCGCTTGCAACAGAGAAAGATTGAGAGGGGACAGACAAAAGAAGAGAGAAGGAGAGAGATAGACGAGGAAAGGGAGAGAGAGAGAGAGAGAGAGAGAGAGAGAGAGAGAGAGAGCGAGAGAGAGAAAGAGAGAGAGAGAGAGAGGGGGGGGAGGAAAAAGAGAGGGAGAAAGGGGGGGGGGGGGGGACAGTTATGGGAAGAGAGTGTATCTTTCCAGAGTACGACAGTTAATTGGTTAATGTAAGTAATAGAGTCTATTTAAAGATATTATGATTGATAATGGTTATCATGACTCCATAGAATTAAACGAATGAGAATACGTACGGAGTCTAAAAAGTGTCCACCAATGAAAGCATTTAGCGCCATTTTGTTGTTGGCTGAGAATGTAAACATTACCATTCATTCGGTATCTAATGTCATCATAACGACACAACAAACACCACAACAATATTAAAATTCACAATAAAATGGTTCAGAACTGCTGCGTATATTTATGCCACAATAAAGCTGTCAAAGGCACATCATTGTCGTTTCACAGGTAAGAGAAATAAATCAATTCTAATTGTATTTTGGGCTACTGACGACTGCGACGGAGACTGATAATGTTCTAGGATCTAGATAGATTTAGATATAGAGTCTATATCTCATAAGTATTTGGGAGACCTTCCATAAGCTACTACATCCCAAGTATTCTTGTTCTAGTAGGGGGTTTGGGAGGGGGAAAACTTTTTTTTTTTTTTAAAGTTTCCCCCCTCCCAAACCCCCTAGTACTAGAGCAAGAATGGAAGGTCTCCCAAGTATTTTTATAAATAAATCTACATACTGATCTGAACTATTCCCCTGAGGTAAAAATGAAGTTAGAGAATGTGTGTAATCATGTATTATAATAACCTATAACTATAATGCGTTTTCGAATTGAGGAGGAGAGCTTGCGATTGCAATTAACTGCAAAGGCCAAAGTATAAGCACTCCACTCTAGGCGTGTAAGAGTAGTGTGGTTATTTTTCAAAACTTGAGATACATGAACCGAGATGAATATCAACAAGTATATAAGTATATTGACAGGAAGACCTAGATAAAGACAAATATATAAGTATAGTACTAGACGTCTAATTGCTTTTTTTTCCATGGAGTCTTTCCCTTGCCAATAGAAAATAATTCAACTGGATAGATTGTTTTTCACTATAGTACACCAATTGTCAAGATAGTCCTAGTTAGAATGCCTCACTTATTTTCAGCTTTCCATGGAAGAAGCCTGAGTTGTTGTCCAAGTGGATTACTAAAATCAGCAGAAGAATGTAGATGGGTCAGAGTGGAGACCTACAAAAAATGATAGGGTCTGTAGTGTCCATTTTTTATTAGAAGATTATTATCTCGGTTTAGACCAAAAAAAATTGAGAGAGAATGCTGTCCCATCTGTATTTCCAAATTATCCCCAACATAAACAGTCTCCTGCCATTAAAAAGACAAGATCATCCCCTCGAAAACGAGCTGCTCCCAATTCTCCATTTGAAGATGCTACACCCAGTAAGACCCCTAAAGTTGATGAACATAATTATGCCTATTCTTCAGTTGAAAGCCACTTAGAAGAGACCCAAAATAAGTTGCTTGTTTGCCAAGAAAAGATGCTTCATCAAAAACAACAACTCAGTAGCATGAGGAAGAAGTTGGCCCGTCGAGATGTAAAAATTTCATCCCTTTTGGAAGATTTGAAGAAGAAAAAGTTGTTGAAAGAAGAAAATGTTGACATCCTAAAAGAAAATTTTGCTGCGGAAACCCTCACTTTAATTGAAAATGAATTAAAAGCTGCCCATATGTCCAAAAATAATATGCGTTTTTCTGATGAATTAAAATCCTTTGCTGTTTCCTTGCACTTCTATAGTGCTCAGGCTTATAATTATGTGAGAAAGTATTTGCATTTGCCTCATGCGGATACCATTCGTAGGTGGTCTGCATCCCACAATGTCTCCCCAGGATTTATTACAGATGTTTTTAATACCTTGCAAGCTCAACTTAAAAAGGATGATTTGATGAAGGATGTTTGTCTTATGTTTGATTCGATGTCTATTCGGAAGCAAGTTGTGTTTGACCCTGCATCCCAGACCTATGCTGGCTATGTGAACCATGGTCATCTTCAAGTTGCATCACCAGACACATTAGCTTCAGAAAGTCTTACTCTTCTCATCGTTGGACAAAAGCGATATTTTAAGCACCCTATTGGCTATTTTCTTGTTGATAAGATTAGTGCAGCCCAGCAAGCACGGATTATTAATGATGGGATAGTTTGGCTGTCTGAGGCAGGCTTCTCTGTTCAAGGGGTTGTGTGTGATGGAGCTTATGTTAACCAAGCGACTGCAACTGCTATTGGATGCACTATAAGTTCAGATGTCATTGATCCTGAGTTTCCTCACCCCTTGGATTCATCTAAAACCATTCCCTTTATTTTTGATGCCTGTCATTTGTTAAAAAATGTTAGAAATGCATTGGGTGACCTGAAATGTTTGCGCCGTGGAGAGGAGAGAATTGATTGGTCTTATATTGTTGCACTTCACAAGCTGCAGCTGGAAAGTAATTGAAACCTTGCCAACAAGCTAAAAGGAAGACATATTGATTATGTGAAAAATAAAATGAAAGTTTCTCTTGCTGCCCAAACTTTAAGCTCTTCTGTTGCTTCTGCCATTATGTTTCTTCGGGATGACTTGAAGTTGCCTGAATTTGCTGGAAGTGAAGCGACTTGTAAATTTATTCGTATATTTGATAAATTGTTTGATTTATGCAACAGCAGTAGTTTCTGTACAAAAGGATTTAAAAGCCCTATTACAAAGGAAAATCTTGAGGAAAAATTAGAGTTTATTCATTTTGCCAGAAATTATATATCATCTTTATGTGACAATACTAACAAGCCAATACTACAATCAAAGAGGAAAACTGGATTTATTGGATTTTTGGCAACACTGACATCCATAGAATTGATATCTCGGCGACTTTTGGCCAATAACTACAAATACATACTTACTTACAGACTCTCTCAAGATCATTTGGAGACATTGTTTTCAAGGATACGAAGAAGAGGTGGCTGGAATAATAACTCGAATGTCCTTCAATTTAAATATGCCCTCAGGTCTCTTTTGATGAAGAATGGTGTGCTGAGTTCCAAAAATGCTAATTGCTTACCTGCCCCCGAAAATAAGCTTTTCCAAGAAAATTCATCTTTTACTGTTGACAATTCGACAAACCCTTTTCAACCTGAATTGGACAGAAAAACTATGATCTTTACGAAAACCCTTTGCCAGCCCTCAGAGTACCATTCAGATGTTTTGTATTATATGTCTGGATTTATCGCAAGGAAATTACGAGACAAAATCAAATGTTCTGTTTGTTCAGAATTTTTAGCCTCATTAGACAATCCTGATTCAAGCAAACCATCATCATCTAGTTTTACCGAAAGAAAAGACAGGGGGGGGATTATTATATCCATCTGAAGATTTTTATAAAGTTATTACAGCAGCTGACCTTTGTTTGAGAGAAATTCTAACTACACACAAGGAGGGACCTTTGAGAGCAGTCAATAGCACAACAATAAGTAAAGTGATAATAAAAGTAACAGAAAGATTAGGGCCATCAATTTTTACAGATTTAGATAAGCATGCCATGGAAAGTCATTTTGAAAGTGAGGACAATCATGTAACACAGATTATTAAAGAAGCTTGTTCCATATTTTGTAGAACAATGTTGTATCACCACGTTAAACTATTTACAGACAGACACATATTCAACAACACATGCTCAGTTCGTCAAAAGCATACTAAGACAATACTCTTTAAACACCTGTAAAGACTTGACCAGAAAACATCACCAACAACTTGTTATCTAAAGGTTAGTCCCAGAGTTAGACATTGGTGCTGTTTTGTTCCAAGTTGACAGTTTTTTTTTTTTTTGTTTTTTAAATTGATTATTTTACTTCTGCTTTTGTTCTTTTGACCTAATCCAGGATTACAATATCTTCAACCAGTCAACCCTATCAACATAAAAATGTGCATGTTCTTAGTAAAGTAAACTATGTTTTAGTCGACTAAAAAATATTTAAATGCTACCGTCAAATTTTTGCCTGGAGAGGGTTAAAATTATTTGTGTTGATTTTTTGTTTGTTTTTATCATGCTTGGTGACTGAATTTAAATATGTCACATATATAGCCTACTTTTTTGCTATCAGAATCATCTCGATCTGATGTTATTCTTAGTCTTTTGTTTTTAATACGATCTCATTGTAATTTCCACTACACTAATATTAATACGGAAAAAAATATAATCCTACTTAATATCCAAAGAGATAACTCCTTGGCCTCCTAATTCTGATAAAATTAGACTACAGCCACGTCTCACACACACACACACACACACACACACACACACACACACACACACACACACACAGCGGCTCGCCTGTGCTCAAGGATTCTAAATAAAGATTTTTCTCTCAATAACTTTAGTAGTAGTAGTAGTAGTAGTAGTAGTAGTAGTAGTAGTAGTAGTAGTAGTAGTAGTAGTAGTAGTAGTAGTAGTAGTAGTAGTAGCAGCAGCAGCAGCAGCAGCAGCAAGTAAAATGTGGAATTTCCCCCTCTAAAATAGCTTTTAATGCCGGTAAACGATAATTCTAACTGTAATGCTAAACCACTGAACTATCGAGTCCAACTCTACTCATGTGAATTACGTTTATGTGAAAAAAAAAAAAAAGGGGGGGGGGGCAGTTTCGTCGCGCTGATGGAGTGAATGTGATCGTCATCACTACACACATAGACAACAGAAACAATTAAAAAACATGACTATGACACACAACCACTCACACATGAGGCTATACTATTTATCCTTTTCTCTATATAGAACAGGGCAAGACAAACAATAGTTTGACTCTCTCTCTATCCTTCGCATTGATGTTTGTCGTTTGATGAGTTCACCTCTCGGTCGACCTGTCAATATTCCTTTTTGCCGGACGTAATCATTAATAGAATGTTGTGTGGTTTTGACCGTGAAGAAAACCTTAAGAAGTCACATTTATATCATTTTAGAGAGATCGTTTTGAATAATTTTGAGTTAAACGAGCGAGCAGCAACTGGTTTTCATGAACGGCCGATCAGCGCTTGTTTACTATAGTAACGCGATTCCCAGCCAACAGCAAAATGGCCGATATTTTTCTCATCGAGGCCGCTGGTTTGGTTAGCCAATCAGAGCACCGTACGGTTTCCATTGGGTAAATTCCTTGCATGACTCTAAACGATGCCCGTAACGCATAGCTGTCATAAATGCATGCCGAACAGCCGAGAATGGCAGCCTTCTAGACTAACATCTCTCTCTCTCTCTCTCTCTCTCTCTCTCTCTCTCTCTCTCTCTCTCTCTCTCTCTCTCTCTCTCCCTCCCCCTCTCTCTCTCTCTTTCTCTTTCTCTCTCTTTCTCTTCCTCTCTCTCTCTATCTCTCTATCCCTCTCGTATCTATCTCTCTCTTTCTCTCTCTAAACGAGATTAATTGGGTAATGACAGCACAGCTGCACGATCTTTTAAACGGTTGAACGAAATGAGCAACAATAGAATATTTTAGTCTGGTATAAATTCAATGGAGGTAACACGTCCGCGTTTTGACTTGATCTTTAGATCTTGTATACAATGGTGGGTGGGTGATAGACCCACAGGGTGATTTTTTAAATTGTATTTTAAAAATTGATTTTTATATAGCGCAATATCCACTAAACGTGCTCATAGCGGTTTACAAGGGGTCCATGACCAACACCAACACGTAACATGTAGAACGAGACATGACATTTCTTTTCCGACAGAGACTTCGCTGTTAGCGGCCAGGTACTCATTTCACCTAAAGACGGTGAGAGAATGTAAGTAAAGAGCCTTTTTCCAAGGACTCAACTATGCGTCGAGCGAGGCTCGAACCCAGGACCTTCCGATCCGAAAGCGAGGGTCAATCCACTAGACCACGTAGCCGCACAAATTTGGTGTTATGTAGGAATGAACGAGATTCCGCAAAAACGAATCGGAAGTTTAAATGAAAAAAAACCCCCAAAAAACAAACAAACAAAACAAAACAAAACAAATACAAACTGTGATGTCCCAAATGGCAAAAAGCAATAACAAAGACCTGAATAACGTCAACTTCATATTGTTTCGCGCATTGAGCATCACCCAGTGATGAAAATGCGCGTTATAAATGTCATGTATTATTATTATTAGTATCTTTACATTTGACTGATCCCAACCCCGCCCCCCTCCCCTCACCCTCGTCTAAAGGTTACCTAGATAATAGATGGAATGAATATGACCTTCACTCAGTTCTTTGGTATAGTTTATAGATAGAACGAAGATGACGTCACTCTGGTCTTTGTTATTGTTTTTGCCATCCACGGTTATGAGTACCTCTCACTAAACCGTATGAACCAGACTATAAAAGTTCATGGTTACACATAGTTTTGTGTGTTGGTCAATTATACTTCCGGATGGCAGAGTTGTGAGCTTCTTAGCCAAGCGCATACTATCTATAGCCAGCCATTTTTATGAGTAGTTCTCATTAAATCAATCAGGCATGTAAATGTTTAAGGTTACACATATCTAGTTTGTTTTAGGTTGTTTCTTTTTTTTTAATAAAAAATTTTAGTGTGTCTTTTTTTTTTTTTGGGGGGGGGGGGGGGTTGCTTTGTTTTGGGACGTTAAATCATGCTGGCGGATGTTGTGAGTATTAGACCTAAACGTACAGCATCGATGAACCACTTGGCTGTAATTACAGTTTTGAGACGATGGGTCA
>NW_027627921.1:0-4765 GCF_034508935.2 Berghia stephanieae | reverse complement strand
TAAAATATCCACCCCCCCCCTTCCTCTCATTTACTCCGGGCCCAAACACTATTTTTTCCCAAAACCCCTTTAACCCTTCCCTCTTTTTTTCCCCCTTTTTCCCAACCTACAAAATCCCCCCCTACCCCACCCTTCCCTCTAAATTACCTTTTGCCCAAAACACAACAATATCCACCCCCCCCCTTCCCTTCTTTACTCTGCCCAAACATTTCAATATCCCCCCCCACCCCCCACCCTTCCCCTCTATTTACTCTGCCCAAACACTACAATACCCCCCCACCCCCACCCTTCCCCTCATTTATCTGCCCCAACACAAAAATTTTATCCCCCCCACCCCCCCCCTTTTTCCCTTTTTACCTGTCCCAACCTACATAACCACCCCCCCCCCTTTTTCCCCTTTTTTATCTTTTCCAAATACAATTTCCCCCCACCCCCCCCCCCCCTCATTTCCCCCTGCCCCAAAATTTCAATATCCACCCCAAACCCCCCCTTTCCCTCTCATTTACTCGGGCCCCAAACACTACCAATATCCCCCCCCCCCCTTCCCTTCTTTTACTCTGTCCAACCCACTTAAATACCCCCCAACCCCACCCTTCCCTTCTTTTACTCTTTTCCAACACTACAATATCCACCCCTACCCCCCCCCCCTTCCCTCTCTTTACTCTGCCCCAAACATTTAAAAATATCCACCCCAAACCCCCCTTCCCCCTTTTTTTACTCTGTCCAACACTACAATTTTCCCCCCAAACCCCCCCCCTTCCCTTAAATTTACTCTGTCCAACACTACAATATCCCCCCCCCCTCCCCCTTCCCTCTCATTTACTCTGCCCAACACTACAATACCCACCCCAAACCCCCCATCCTTCCTTTTTTAAATTTTCCCCCAAAAATTTTTTCTTCCCACCCCACCCCCAAAACCCTTTTCCCTCTCTTTTAACTCCCCCCAAACACTACAATATCCACCCCCCCCTTTCCCCTCTCTTTTTCCTCTGCCCAAACCCACTACAATTTTCCCCCCCCCTCCTTCCAAAAAGCCAAAGCATCATCTCATACCAAATCCACATATCACACCCTTTTATTTCTTTTGGACTCATCACCTTTGGGAGGTTTATTCACGTGCACAAGCACCAGGACCTTGACCAGACTTGGAAAGAACTATTTGATCCCTTGTCTTCTTCAAACCCGTCATGGTTTTGAACACAGAGATAAAACAAATTATAGTGGAGACATGTTAAAGAGTTGATCCCCATTGACAACATGGCCAATCAAAACGTTTCTCTTCTTCTGGCTATTTTCCATTCTAAAGAAGGGGATTTAATAATCTAATCTGCTAGTAATTTGAAGAATTAACAGCATCTTGTAATATCTTCATCAATATAAGTCTGATTCTTCCAAAGGTTTCTAAAGTGATAGTTACAACATTGACATAAATTTTTTTAACACGATCTTCCATCGATAACCCTTGATCTCAATACAGCCCAAGATTTCTCACACAAGAACTAGGTTTAATAGTATTTTCACTTTTCACATTTCAACACCCTAAGACTCTTCCCTATGACTGTTTTTAAAGGTGGATGGATTGTACTATCAATTCTTTGTGTGTCGTTGGGTTGATCCAATTAGAAATCTTTGGATTCAACACCCAAAACCCTTTTCCCCTTGCTGTTTTAAAGGGTGCTGGATTGTAATATAAATATCGTTGTGTTCGTGGTTGACCCAATTAGGAAAAATCTTTGTTTAAAACCACCTAAGACTTTTCCCTATACTGTGTTTAAAGGTGGTTGGATTGTACAATCAATATGTTGTGTGTCGTTGGGTTTGATCCAATTTGGAAATTTTGTTTCAAACCCTAAACTCTTCCCATACGTTTTTAAAAAGGGGGCAGGGATTGTACATATAAATATGGGTTTTGTTCGTTGGGTTTGACCAAATTTATGGAAATCTTTGGGTTTCAACACCCTAAGACTCCCCCTATGACTGTTTTTAAAAGTGGCAGGATTGTACTACAATCTTGTGTATCGTTGGGTTGATCCAATTATAAAAATTTTTGGGATTAAACACACCTAGCTCTTCCTATGATGTGTTAAAGGTGGCTGATTGAATATCAAATCTTTGGTGTCTTTGGGGTTGACCAATTATGGAAATCTTGGATTAAACACCCTAACTTTTCCCTATGACTGTTTTAAAGGTGGCATGGATTGTCATATAAATATCTTTGTGTTTTTGGGGTTTGATCCAATTATGGAAATTTTTGGATTCAACACACCTGCTTTTTCCCTATGACTGTGTTTAAAGGTGGCATGGTTTTAATATCAATTCGTTGTGTTCGTTGGGTCTGACCAATTAGGGAAACTTTGGATTCAAACCCTAAACTCTTCCAGACTTTTTTAAGGGGCATGGTTTGTCATATCAATATTTGTTTTCGGGGGTTTGATCCAATTAGGAAATCTTTGATTCAAACACCTAAAAAACTCTTCCCTTGACGGGTGTTTAAAAGGTGGCATGATTTACATATCAATATCGTTGTTCGTTGGGTTGATCCATTAGAAATCTTTGATTCAACACAACCTAAACTCTTCCTTGACTGTGTTTAAAGGTGGCATGGATTGTACATATCAATATCGTTGTGGTCGTTGGGTCTTGATCCAATTATGGAATCTTTGATTCAACAACACTAAGACTCTTCCCTATGACTGTGTTTAAAGGTGGCATGATTGTAACATATCAATATCGTTGTTTCGTTGGTTGATCCAATTATGGAAATTCTTTGATTCAACACACCTAAGACTCTTCCCTATGACGAAAGTTTTAAAGTGGCATGGATTGTACATATCAATATCTTTGTGTTCGTTGGGTCTGATCCCAATTAAGGAAATCCTTTGGATTCAACACACCTAAGACTCTTCCCTATGACTGTGTTTAAAGTGCATGGATTGTACATATCAATATCGTTGTGTATCGTTGGGTCTTGATCCAATTATGGAAATCTTGGATTCAACACACTAAGACTCTTCCCTATGACTGTGTTTAAAGGTGGCATGGATTGACATATCAATATCGTTGTGTGTCGTTGGGTCTGATCCAATTATGGAATATCTTTGGATTCAACACACCTAAGACTCTTCCCTATGACTGTGTTTAAAGGTGGCATGGATTGTACATATCAATATCGTTGTGTATCGTTGGTCTGATCCAATTATGGAAATCTTTGGATTCAACACACCTAAGACTCTTCCCTATGACTGTGTTTAAAGTGGCATGGATTGTACATATCAATATCGTTGTGTGTCGTTGGGTCTGATCCAATTATGGAAATCTTTGGATTCAACACACCTAAGACTCTTCCCTATGACTGTGTTTAAAGGTGGCATGGATTGTACATATCAATATCGTTGTGTGTCGTTGGGTCTGATCCAATTTGGAAATCTTTGGATTCAACACCCTAAGACTCTTCCCTATGACTGTGTTTAAAGGGCATGGATTGACATTTAAATATCGTTTGTTCTTTGGGGTCTGATCCATTATGGTCTTTGATTCAAACCCAAAGCCTTCCCTAGACTGGTTTTAAAAAGGGGGCAGGGATTGTAATATCAATTCGTTGTGTTCTTTGGGGTTGATCCATTTGGGAAACTTTTGGATTCAAACACACCAAAGACTCTTCCCTATAACTGTTTTTAAAGGGTGGCGGATTGTAAAATAAAATCGGGGTTTCGTTGGGTTGATCCTTTATGGAAATCTTTGGGATCTAAACCCTAAGACTTTTCCCCCTTTGATGTTTTAAAGGTGGAAGGGTTGTAATTTCAATTTCGTTGTGTTCGGGGTTTGTTTAAATTAGGGAAACCCTTTGGATTCAACCCCTAAGACTCTTCCCTAGACTGGTTTAAGGTGGCATGGATGTACATATCTATCTTGGTATTTCTTGGGGTTTGATAAATTTTTGGGAATCTTTGGATTCAACACACCTAAGCTTCCCTATGACTGTTTTAAAAAAGGTGGCAGGGATTGTAATATCAATTCGTTGTGTGTTTGGGTTTCCCAAATTAGGGAAATTTTTGATCAAACCCCTAAGCTCTTCCCATGACTGTGTTTAAAGGGGGCGGGATTGTACTATCAATATCGTTGGGGTTCGTTGGGTTGATCCAATTAGGAAAATTTTTGATTCACACCCTAAGATTTCCCCTATGACTGTTTTTTAAAGGTGGCATGGATTGTAATTCAATATCTTTGTGTGTCGTTGGGTTGATCCAATTAGGGAAATTTTTGGGATTCAAAAAACCCCTAAGACTTCCCCCTTGTTTGTTTTTAAAAGGGGCAGGGTTGACATATCAAATTTTTTGTTTTCGTTGGTTTGACCAAATTATGGAAATTTTTGGATTCAAACACCTAAACCTTCCCTTGCTGTTTTAAAGGGTGGGATGGTTTGTAATACAATATCTTTTGTTTCGTGGGTTGACCCAAATTAGGGAAATTTTTGGATTCAACACCCAAGCCCTTTTTCCCCTTGATGTTTTTAAAAGGGGGCATGGATTGTCATACAATATCGTTGTGTGTCGTGGGTTGATAAAATTAGGGAAATTTTTGGATTCAACCCACCAAGACTTTTCCCCTTGGACGGTTTTTAAAGGGTGGCATGGATTTTTAAATTTCAATATCGTTGTGTTCTTGGGTCTGACCCAATTTTGGGGAAATTTTTGGGATTCAACACCCAAAAACTCTTCCCTATGATGGTTTTTAAAAGGTGGAAGGTTTGTTCATTAAATTTTAT
>NW_027627920.1:0-4758 GCF_034508935.2 Berghia stephanieae | reverse complement strand
AATTTTAACCAAAATATTATCCATTTCCTCAATAAAACATACAAACTCAATACAAGACTGATATTTCTGGCTATAAATTCAATTTTCAACATCTTAACCATCCCGACTTAATACCGTTTTGATGCGAAGGGTCACATTTGGGTTCTCCAGCTACAGTTCACGATGAACTCCTTCCTTACCTACCTTTTCCAAAGACTCAATAAATACTTCAACTGTCGTAACGTCACTTCCCTCGTAATGACGCAAGGTAAGTTAATAACTGGCTCTAAACTATCTGAACAATGGCGGACGCGCTTATGAAATATTTCTCCGACGAGCATAAAGGCGTATCCAGAGGGGAAAATAAATTATAAATCTGATCATGTTTTGACTTTCACACATTCTGATCACAAGAAATATGAAAAGTTCTAGCTGGCATGAAGAATAAAAAGTACCGATTTTCATTGTTTAGAACAACGATGGCCGCCGTTGCATCGCTTTTATCGGGACTGGAAAGGCTTAGTCTGTGTAATATGGGCAAGTGCGTTACATCGGTGGGGTCTAACTTCCTGTCCAATATGTCCCCGCTGGGGGCAAGAACCCGAGACGGCAGAGCATCTAGTCGAAAGGTGTGTTGTGACGATGCTACCCGGCGGTTCGCGACGGTGCACGAATGCGGACCGGACTTTGCTGATTGGGTCGATCGTCATAACATAGTAGTGTGAGAACCATAAGAGGCTGTGTGTAATATGATGGGGGAGTGTTTACACTTTACACCGCTTATTAACCAGTAGATTTTTCACCAATGAAAACTTGGAAAATGTGACACACCTTCAACGTGCTCGGACAAACATAGTTGGTTCTTTATAAACAATAACGTGAACGAATTCGACCTCCATCTGATCGTTGTTATTGTTTTTATATTGACAAATGGGTGACTAGTTATCACATGGTTTTCTCGATCATATTAAAAACGTTTACGTTTACACATAGTTTTCTGTGTTGATTCTACTGATCAAGCGGTAGAACAGTGGATATTTTACTTAACACATACCATCGATAGTAAAACCTGTGTAGTTTGCTGTGTCTAACCAATCACTGCCATTGTTTATATTTATGACAATTGTCCGAGAGGCGTGGTTATCTACCGGTTAATTAACCCCATAATTTTAATAAGAGGATACTCTCCCACGTTATGAATCCTTTTTAACACGGTTAACAGTGGATTTTAAAGGTTATGTAAAGTTTGAACTTATGCAAATGATGTCAACATTCATAAATATTATTGTCACTTTTCTGAGCATGAATCTGATCATTTGATATCTCATAATAGAAGATGGCAAACTAAAGTTGAAAAAATGCCTATCCTAATTTCGTTTTAACTTATACACATAATTAAGGCATTCTATTGTGTCTTATTCTAAAATGTATTTCCTGTGACTCACCAGAATTGTGTAGCGTAGCGGTAATTCAAGAATAAAAAACAATTGCGTATTTTTTAACGATAATGACGAACTAGCACATTAGAACTCCCCGAGGACTTTTGAAAAATATATAGTATTGTTCACTTTGAGTTACCGTAGTTCATTTCACACAGTTGTCGCCGCAAATTCAACACTGCCACGAACAAAATAATAATTTCATATGACCAGTTTCTAATGGAGACCAGTTGAAGCATTTGTGACCCACCGTATCAAAGCGGTGTTATGTCGGGATCCACTCGGTAAGGGAAATTGAATTTATAGCCACAAATATCCAACTTGGGTTTAATTTCTGTACGTTATCGTGGAGTATAAAGACTATTTCTTGCATTGCAAAAAACTTCTGAGCTCCAATTTATCATAATTCTATCTCTAAATTCACTTTTTGGGGTCTGAATCCTCCGACATGATACCGTTTTGGGACGGAAGGTCACATTTGTTCTGGTTCATGTTATGATCAGACATAACGTTCATGTGTTGACATTGTTGTTGTAAATGAAAAATGTATCTATACAAATTCTATTCCATAGTTAGTGTTGACAACGCGTACTCTTTTATTACGATTGAACACAGGACGAAACTCTCTTGTCACGTACACTGGTTGGGGGCGAAAGACTCTCTGCCCCCCCCCCCTGACCCCTGACCCCTGCCCTCCACCCCTGACCCCGAACCCCGACGCTTCTTTTATCACTTCGCGTCCACTATGCCTAACGCAAAGTGTTCTATCCATTCTCTCTCTCTCTCTCTCTCTCTCTCTCTCTCTCTCTCTCTCTCTCTCTCTTTCTCTCTCTCTCTCTCTCTTTCTCTCTCCCCCCTCCCTCTCTCTCTCTCCCTCCCTCTCTCTCTCTCTCTCTTTCTTTCTCTCTTTCTCTCTCTCCCTCTCCCTCTCTCTCTCTCTCTCTCCTCTCTCTCTCTCTCTTCTCCTCTCTCTCTCTCTCCCTCTCTCCCTCTCTCTTTCAAAGTAGAAATCTCAGATCCAATAGCAATATAGAACAATCTTATCAATATAAACCAAAAAACATCCCGTAAAATTGGTGAACAGTCTTTTGTATTATCAGCATCAATATTATCTTTCATCTCGGGCTATAGATAGTATGCGCTTGGCTAAGAAGCTCACAACATTGCCATCCGGAAGTATAACGGACCAACACACAAAACTGTGTGTATCCAGAACGTTTATAGCCAGGTTAATACAGTTTAGTGGAGCATTACTCAAAACGCGGATGGCAAAAAACAAATAACAAGGACCAGAGTGACGTCATCTTCGAACTATCTATAGGGAATGAGATTAGCGGAAGAGTAGCGTCCCTTGATGGACGTCACTTACAGAGAGAACGTCAATTTGGTTTTTGAAGTGTCTAAAGCCGCTTTCACCGGAAGCGAGGACGAGAGACCCATGCGCACAACCAACATGACGTTCTCTCTCTAATAACTTTTCCGCCGGTGACGTCACATACTATGAGTGACGTCCAATCAAGGGACGCTACTCTTCCGCTAATCTCATTCCCTATATAATAATAATATTTCCTCGTATTTCAGGAGTATCGTGTCAATGCCCGAGCCTTTTTTTTGTTATAAGGTCGAAACAATATTCAGAATAATAAACTTGACCTATCATGTTTCTAAAAGCCCAATGGTGTCCATAGAATTCGTATACTCCTGCGACAAAAAAGAATCCACTCTGTTATTGAATTTACAGAACCATGACGTTCTTCAGACATTCAAATCATAGTTCTCAAGATGGGAGAGAGAATGACACGTTTTCTTTTCATATTTATTTGAGGTCATTGACCCTTGATATGTGACCCACCGTGTCAAAGCGGTATTATGTCGGGATACACTATGTTAGGGAAATTGAATTCATTTCCATAAATATCAAACTTTGGTTTACTTTCTCTACGTCATGGTGGAATATAAATACTATTTATTGCTTTACAAAAACTTCTAAGGTCCGATTTGTCATCATTCTATCTCTAAATTTACATTTTTGGGTTATGAATCATCCCGACATAATACCGTTTTGAGACGGAGGGTCACATATAACAAAGAAAGTATTGGACTGGAACCCTCAGGGCAGAAGATCAAGGGGAAGGCCACGAGGAACATGGAGAAGAATTAAAGAAGCTGATAGACAGAGAAGTGGTAAGACCTGGAATGAGATAAAAATGTTATCTCAGGATAGAGAAGGATGGAAACTGTTTGTCTGTGGCCTATACCCTGACCAGGATGAAAAAGGCAATGATGATGATGATAAACCCTGTCCTTACCACCCATAGGAAAATCGTCACATTCGTTACGATGCAACCGACAATGTTCTCATTTCTGATTTATCTTCTTGCTACATCACAAAATCTAAAGAAATGCATTAGATTACAGCTATAAAATACTAAACACTGTGTTGTAGACATCATTTTGCTGAACAACATTCTGTATAGAATGCACTTGTTATCTTTTTTGTTTGATGAGGAAAAGTCTATTTTGTGTCGGCTGGGTGTGAATTTTTGGGGGAAATTCTAAAAATTAACTGGTAAGGAGAGAGTTAAAAAATATCGCGCCTGACTACAATAGACTACTCTAACCGGTCACTGGAACTTTTACCTATTAAATCTATCTACCAGTATTGCTCGGCGTCTTAGGTACATATTTTTTCATTCTGGCAAGATTTTACCATGAACTTATTAAGGACAACAGGGCCAAGCTTTAGTTTTCAAAAGACATACAACGCTTAGATGCGAAAAATAAAGTTATAGGGAATGAGATTAGCGGAAGAGTAGCGTCACTTGATTGGACGTCACCCATAGTCTGTTGCAGATTCTAATGGCATCCACTACCCTCACTCTGTTACCCGGGTTTCCATATCGTTCGCCAGACCTGATGTCGAATAACCGCCGCCCATAGCCAAACTCGCTAGGGAAAGAAAAGCTTCGGCAGCCAGGCATAGTCTCAAGCGACTAATCCACAACCGCCGCCTTACAACACCTGGATAGAATACGTGGTCATCTGCGTAACCTGGAAGCAGAGCCCGCCTGTCTGCATCGGTCTCCAGGCGGGATGCGAGGACTCAACCACCAACCACGTCAGCGATTGGAACCCTGCGCCTTTACGCGACGGGGGTCGTCTGGGTCCAATTGCTCCTACCTGCCAGGAATTTCCTCCTACCTACCAGGAGGTTCAATTCCCACTCCGGCTACACCGTTGGTCGGATCTGCGGGCACCTCCCACCCTCATAGGAGGTGCCAAGTTCTTACATCTGGGCTTCGTACATCTCCTACCTGCTAGGTTTTGCATCCGTTTTCCC
>NW_027627919.1:0-4760 GCF_034508935.2 Berghia stephanieae | reverse complement strand
TTTTAAGCAGCAATTGTGACCCTTGCTTAAAAAAAAAACAAATCTACCCCGAAATACTGAAAAATTTTCGCCCCCTTTCCAATTACCCTTTCCCCTTTAAAATCCTTAAAAAAAGTGGTTGCTAGGCAACTTAAAAATCATTTACTTAGATATAAATCCTACGAACCTAATCAGTCTTCCTACAGCAACACGACATACGAACTGCCCTAATTAAATTAATAATAATCTTCTTTGTGCTGCTGATGCTGGAAAAATTTCCATCTTAGCGCTGTTAGATCTAAGCACAGCCTTTTTGACACCATAGAACACTCCATATTAATTACATGTTTGTCGAAGACATTTGGAGTACCAGGTAACGCCTTAGAATGGTTTAAGTCTTACATTGACGGGCGTACACAATCAGTCCTGATAGAAAACATCAAATCCAACCCACACACTTTAACTTATGGAGTACCCCAAGGTTCCGTTTTTAGGCCCGCTCCTTTATACTCTCTATACACAACCATTGGGAGGAATAATAAGAAAACATGAGGTCAGCTACCACATTTACGCTGACGACACCCAGGTGTATAGCCCTGCAAATCCGTCTGAATTAGATTCGTTAATTAAAAACCTGGAAATTTATATAGCAAATGTGAAATACTGGATGACAATAAACAGGCTCGAAATGAACGAAGAAAAAACGGAAGTTCTTTTGTTTGATCCTAAAGAATTGATAAAAAGTGAGTATATAAATGTTATTACAATTGAAAACGAAAAAGTCCATTTTACTGACAGAGCTAGAAATCTGGGTGTTTACTTTGACTCTACCCTTTCCATGCATTGCCATGTCGATAATTTATGCAAGACTTTATATGTCGAGCTCAGAATTAAGAATTTCACAACTGGCTAATTTTTACATCAAAAATTCTATTCAAACCCTCATTTCTTCCTTGATGTTTTCTAGACTTGATTACTGTAACATGTCATGTATTCTATTCCAAATAATGTCCTCGGCAAACTGCAGTGCATTCAAAACCAAGCGGCAAAATTCGTTTTGAAAAGGAAAAAAAGTGATCATGTCACACCTTTGTTTTGGACTTTACATTGGCTCCCTGTTAGATTTAGGATTACATATAATATTGCTGTAATGTGATATAATATTATTAAATGAAACTTCTCCTGTCTTTATATATTTAAGATCCAACTCTCAATCATGATTATGCGTTCCTAAAAGAGGATCTAAGACCTATGCTGATCGTGCATCTATTCATGCTGCTCCCGCTGTCTGGAATTCTTTACGATTCAGTGTTAGGAGCGGATTTGTGGATTCCCAGTCATCGTTTTAAATAGAAATTTAAAATCTCATCTATGAGAAAGCTCACTAGATTAAATAAAACATCCTTTTAATAAGATATACATTTGCTTACATCAAAAATTCTCATGACATAATATTATAATCTCCCTTCATCCGCCATTATTTTTAAATGTCCGGATATGATTTTTATTTTTTATTCTATAACTCATGTTAACAGACATTTTTTCGTCTCTGTATGCATATGCACGCTTTGGTGAATGTGTGTGTCATTGTGAGGGTGTGTGTGTTTGTTTTGTGTATGTGTGCGCGCGCTTGTATAAATGGATGCGTGTACAAAAATGTTTTTAATGATGTTTTACAATTTATTGCGCCTAGAGCTGTTTTGTCAACGGGATATTAATAATAATAATAATAATAATAATAATAATAATAATAATAATAATAATATAATAATAATAATAATAATAATATTATTATTATATATTATTATTATTATTATTATTATTATTATTATTATTATTATTATTATTATTTATATAAAAATAATAATAATAATAATAATAATAATAATAATAAATAATAATAATAATAATAATAATGATGATGATGATGATGATGATGATGATGATGATGATGATAATAATAATAATAATAATAATAATAATAATAATAATAATAATAATAATAATAATAATAATAATAATAATACTTTATTGCATCCCAAAAAGGAAATTTTTGTACAGACGTGTTACAATTTATACAATAAGATAAAAATACAATGGAAATAGGATGTATATATAAAAAAGAAGCAGCTCCATAACAAGAGCCGCGCTTTATAATGTGAATAATTTCAACACTGTAAATAGTTAAAACTGTCACTATACATTAAAAATTGAAAAGATTGCAAAACAAATAATTAATAAATTAATATTTACATTATTTGAACGTAAAAATGCGAAATAATTATATAGAATAAATATTGCTTGTTGTTATAAAGCCTAATACTGGACGACAGAAAAGATTTTCGGTGTCTCTGGTTTTGTTGAGAAAGGGCGACCACTCCCCTGACATGATAACTGATGGTCTTAGTGGATGATTCTGGTCATTTAATATTCTAGTTATTTTAACTAATGAAAAAATTTCTCGTATAAAAGATCTACATCGTCAACATCATTTATATAGCGTTTAATGGATTTTTTAATATTTGAATTTATTTTGTTCCTTTCCACTGCTAAGCAATTGCCTCCCCAAGATGTTATACAAAATGACAAGACACTTTCGATTACTGCTCTATAAAATAATGTGTAGAGGGTTTATCTATTCTAAACTGAGAAAGTTTTGATAAAAAAATAAGTACGTCTGCACATCTTATGCCTAATTATTTTCAAGTGTTCATCCCACTTGAGCCTGTCATCAAGCGTTACACCAAGGTATTTGTAGTGAGGAACTCGCTGGACGAATTGGTCCTTTAATTTTACGGTTCTATCGGTTCCTTCACTCTCCTAAATCACTAGCTCCCTTGTCTTGGTTATGTTAAGCTCTGGGTGGTGGGCATCACACCAAGACACAGATCTATCAATTTCTTGCCTATAAGCCACTTCGTTGCCATTTGTTATGAGGCAAACTTTATTAAAGGTACACTCAGGTTTTGACTTATACAGTCATTCGAGTATATCGTGAATAATACAGGGGGCAATACACAACATTGAGGAGCACCAATATTTGTAGTTGTACAGGAAGATATGTTTTGTCCTAATTGAACGTATTGTGCTCTCTCCGTAAGAAATTCAAGCACCCAAGCAATTATATACTTGTTTAAATTCAACTAGTCAATTTTTGAACAACCAACTGAGGTTGCATTGTATTGAATGCTGAATAAAAATCTGCAAAAAGCAATCTGCAATAGCTCTTAGCGTGACCTGGATGCCTGTAAATGTTACTTGTAAACAACAGAATGCATCCTCTACGCCACGTCCTGGTTTGTAAGCAAATTGATGAGTATCACTCAATGGCATAAACTGCTTCCTAATTTTAACAAGAACAAGTTTTTCTAAAGATTTCATGAATATTGAAGTCAGTGCAACAGGTCTGAGATCGTTCATTGATTCAATACAAATAAACTTTATTACTACTACTACTACTACTACTACTACTACTACTACTACTACTACTACTACTACTACTACTACTACTACTACTACTACTATTTGTCAACTTCGTTCCTTCTATAATATAACGCATCTACTTACATCCACCAAAATCCACTCCCTTTTGTTCCGTTGGCTTTCTTAATGCAACGTTTTTATAATCTCCTCCTTCTATTTCATGAATAGAAGAATATAATATCACCACCGTCACACAAAGTAAACTTCTCTGATAGTCCATGTTGACTTTGCTGAGAATTGTTTTGACCAGCTCTCCTTTCTATCCTATCGGTGATTCTCGACAATGAGTCCCTCGTTTATTTATTATTCAATAAAGAACTAAGTTGCATTCACTATGGGAGTACAGCGGAACTCGTGTATAACAGGTCCGGATATTACAGAAACCCGGTTAAGGAGGTGTTTTAACAATCTCCTTTTTATTCCTCTTTGCCTTCAGTAATATTTACCAGTTATAGCAGGAGCGCTGAAATCAACTCAATGACTTCAAATTCAATACATTAGCACAATTACGTTCAGATAAGCCTACAGCGAAAGGCAATGGAGAGCTAGGCTAGGTCTAGTTCGCGATTGCCCTGTGTGTGTGTGTGTGTGTGTGTGTGTGTGTGTGTGCGTGTTTGTGTATAGGCTACTTACTAATATACTACATAAACTTATTTCAATATAAAATGGAAACTTGCTGCAGGCACCCAATGAGTTTCACAAATCACACACATATACACACACAACTTTAAGCTGGGAAGTGAGTGAAACTGAGAGAGAGTGAGAGAGAGGAGAGAAGATGAGAGAGAGAGAGAGAGAGAGAGAGAGAGAGAGCACCTCGCCGAGTTCCCATATAAAACCCACCACCCAGGGCTCAGATCTATAGGTGACACAACCTTCCTAGTTGTCCCCCGAACTCGCTTGAAAAAAGGGGAGATCGAGATTTTAATCACCAAGGACAACAAGCTGAAATAATTGGCCGCGGGAGGTTAGAGACTATAAACGATTTCAATTAACACTTAAAACATTTCTTTTCACTCTCTTATTGTCCCAGTGCCTAGAGCCTGCTTGCTGCCTGTTTTGGGATTGGCTCGTTATAAATTTCCATCCATTACTATTATGAGAGAGAGAGAGAGAGAGAGAGAAGAGAGAAAGAGAGAGAGAGAGAGAGAGAGAGAGAGAGAGGTGGGGGAGGGATGGTGATTTCAGCCGTTTGGGTTGTTTTCCCTTAAGATTTGGCTATAACAGGATTCCGTTATAACATGACTTTAGACTGAGAATCTACTATATTTAACGTGTTTTGACACTAACTATCATAA
>NW_027627918.1:0-4765 GCF_034508935.2 Berghia stephanieae | reverse complement strand
GCCACCTTCACCAACAGTCCACTAATGTGATCCATCTTCTAATCCCCATCATCACCTCGCCACACACACACCTCATCATCAAGCTTACTGCCATTGCAATTACAGGGGCCTCAACATGCATCCAGTTTGCTCGCTGAATACAATTCATCTCAATGGGCTCCCACCGCATGGCATCCGCCACCGCTGTATGGCATTTGTTTCAGGAGCTTGATGATCATCAAATATCTGAAATAAAGGTAGGGATGATAATAAAAAGTAGGTCAAAATCATTCTTTGACTCTTAAAATCTGTTTATTATTGTTGATTCTTGATAACAGAGTTTTCTAACTTTCGATATTACTAAATTAGACACCTGGGTCAACCAAAACAAAAAGGAGAGAAAAGAAAGAAAAAGAAAAGGGGAAAAGAAAAGAAGAGAGAAGAGAATAAAGAGAGATAGAAAGGAAGTTTTTAAAGGGTTTTTACAGCGCGCAACACTTAAGGTCATATCACGACAGTGAAAAGGAAGAAAAGGGTAAAAATAGTTCTAAATTAAAATTTTAAACCCCCCAAAAAAGAAGACAAAGTCAAATTTGGGTTTCAAATGATTCCAAGGCACCTATCAAAGTGCTTGTTTGGATCCCCTTTCCCAGGCCAACACGGGTCCCCACTAAGAAATACAATCAAATGTTTACAAATCTATATGATAAGTAAACCCAAAACATAGTACATGCAAAAATAGAGAATGATTTAAAAGGGGAAAAAAATAAAATCTCCATATAATCCTAACATTTGACTGTTTCCCTAAACTAGGGTACCAGCGGGGCCGGGACAAAACCAAGAAACTCTTTCAATACAAAGGGAAACAAGGGGAAAACAGATATAGGGGGTTGAAGACACAGTCTGTACCCCCCCGGGGAAAGAGAGAGAGAGAGAAGAGAGAAAGGAAAAAGAGAGGAGAGAAAGAAGAGAGAGAGAGAAGGAAGAGAAAGAAAGGAAGGGGGTGAGAGAGAGAGAGAGAGAGGGGGAGAGAGAGAGAAGAAAAAAAAAAAACCAATGGAATTCCTACCTGAGTGAAGTCTACATCCTAGAAAGTGCCCAATCCTCTCCCGTCTCTGATCCCGTCCTGTAGTGAAAAAAAAATGTAATTCATGTTTTGTTGTATAGTTGTAAAAAATTATCAAAGAAATTATGTTTTGAAATAAATGCTTATGATCACTGTGTTATTTACAGTTGGGTCCACCCGATAGCTCAATTAGGACATTAATCAAACAATGTGATTAAGTTGGAGCCACAAAGCTAAAAGAAGAGAGAGAGAGAAAGAGAGGGGAGAGGGGGAAGAGAGGAAAAGAGAGAGAGGGAGAGAAGAGGGAGAGAGGTGAGAGAGAAGAGAGAAGAAAAAAACCAACTGGAATTCCTACCTCGAGGTGAAGTCTACAGTCCTATGAAGAGTGCCCAATCCTCTCCCGCTCTTGATGCCGTCCTGCAGTGAAAAAAAATGTAATTCATGTTTATGTTTTTTATAGTTGTAAAAAATTATCAAAGAAATTAATGTTTTGAAATAAATGCATTATGATCACTGATGTTATTTACAGTTGGGTCCATCCCGATAGCTCAACTTGTAGGACATTTAACTCAAACAATGTGATTAAGTTGAGCCACAAAAGCTAACTTCTAAATGAAGACATAGCACATGGCTATTAATCATGTCACACTAATATATCAACACTTTTTGAAGACAGCATGGGTTTTATCAGCATCACACCAAACTCCTGATTAAACAATTATATAACGTTAGAAAATTATTAAAATTTTAAATAGCCACTATAATGAAGCATTCTATCTTGTTAACTAAATATTAAATAATTTCAGTAAATGGGAAAAAAACGTTTCTTTAAATGGTGGGTCGTTTTATTAATTTACACTTGTGAGCAGTCCCCCAATTTAAAAACCGTTTTTCAGGTCTTGGTCTTTTGGGCCTTATTTCAGTTTTTGTTGGTAGTAGTTTGACTTTGAAACTTCTCAGAAAACCCCCCCACACAGTTTCATTTAAAATCAAAATTAAACATTATTATAATTTTGGGTAATCTTTGAGTTTTGACTGATATTCACAAATCAAAATCACCTTTACAAGAGAAATATTTTTTTTGGGCTTTGCCTTTCTTGAAGTTTTAACACCTTGCAGTGCATTTCCAAACAATGGATCAAAAAAAACTGATCAATTAAAAGTTCTAAATTAGATTTTTTTGTCCAAAACGTTCTAAAAATTCCATAAACCATCTACAGGGGGAAAAATTTTTGACCAAAAACCTAAACAAGGGTTACAAAACCGAGATAAAAAAGGGTAAGGTTTTTCTTTTTTTCTCAATAAGGGGCCAATTCCGTAAAAAAATTTGTGCAACAACATCATTTTGGGGGGAAAAGAGGAAAAGGAGAGAGAAAAGGGGGAGAAGAGAAAGAGAGGGGAGGGAGAGAAAAAAAAAGGGGAGAAGAGAAGAGAGAAAGGAGAGGAGGAAAGGAAAGTAATGATTTTTTTCCCCCTTTTCCCAACGGGTAAAAGGACCAAAGAAAAAAGAGGAAATGAAGAGGAGAAAGAAAGAGAGAGATAAAAAATAGAGAGAGAGAAAAAGAAGATAGATAGAAGGTTTTGATAGTAGTAAAGATAGAAATAATAAGAATAGGGAGGGAGAGAGGAGAAGGAAGGAGGGAGGGAGGGAAAGAGAGAGGAAAGAGATGAGGAGAAGATAGGGGGACACTTGACTTGTTATTTAAACATTTTTTTGAAAAAAAACACAAGCTTTAAAAAAAATCCTTTCACAACCGGGGCAACCAAGGGAATTATATAAATTTATTTTTGGAAATCATTAATTTTTTTAATCAGTTTTGGGGCTCTGTTTTGAATTTGGTTTTTTTAAAATTTTTCAATGCGACGGGACAAAAAACCTAAAAGCAATGAATTACAGTAATTTTTTAAAACCCGTTGGGTACCAAAGCATGAAAAAATAATTTGTGAAGTACTTTTCATTTGGAAAATGTCGAATTATCCCAATATTTAAAGTGATAAAAGTAAGATTGGGTTTTTTTTTTAAAAATTAAAAAGATTCATTTGAATGATTGGGTTTTGTTTTTTTATTATTATCATTTTCGGCATTTGAACTTAACCTCCGTCTTAAAATGTAAAACACAAAGCAAAAGAATTTTAAAAATATATTCAGAGCAAATACTTTTAACAATATAAAAATTGTAATTTAATTAAAAGTCCAATAATACTGAAAGAATCCTATACTAAAAATAATATGCAAAAAAAGCGCAAAACTACAAACTCTCCCTTTCATTAAATTTTAAAAAAGATGTCAGTTTTGTGGGAGAAAAAAAACCCCTTTTAATTTTGAGTCACGTGTCGAGAAAAGGATTTTTTTTTAAAACCAGGGCATTCAAAGCATTCCTTTAAAAAAAACTGCAGAGCTAAATTTTTGGTATTTGTCTTAAAGAGGGAAGGGTTTCATCTCTATTTCTTACTGCTTCAAAAAAATTTAAAAAAATGGACATAAAGGAAAAAAATGCTGTTTATAACTTTTCAGCGCAAAAAATCCTGACATATTATTAAAAAATTAAAGTCTTTTTTTCTCCCAAAATTTTTCTACCAAAAATTTTTTTAAAATGGGTTTTTTTTAATGGTCGGGTCTCGCACCAAATCCTTGTTTTCCCCCCGCTTTTAGTGTTATCAGATTTTTTTTAAAACATCACGTAGTTTTAACAGCACAAAAATTGCAATAAGAAAAATCTCAGATTATTGACAAAAAAAAATAGAGTTCACGGAAACCAATTAATATTATATTAAAGCACCTTCATAAAATTATGTTTTAGATAGTTTAAAACAAAATAAAATGATATTTTTTGGTTTTTCAATTGAAACTCGAGTCGATGTGTTGTATTTTTTAAATGATGGAACAGCCTAAATAAAAATTTTTGTTTTTTTTGCTGTATTTTTTTTGGATGACTTCCCTGGCCTTGGTTTTTTTAAAAAAGAGCGTTTTTTATAAATTTTACCCCTGTCTTTTTTTTTTCATATCTGTTTGTCTCTCGAGTTTGCAAAACAAAAAAAAAAAGTGAAAAGTTTATATGCAAACCTTCACTCATGGCAGCCTAGGAATACACATTGTATTTTATAAAATGTCAAAAAAGACACAATGTTTTCCCCCCAAGGTTTTTAGAAAATTAAAAAAACCCAAAATGCTTTTGTTTTCTTTTATTTGGTAAGGGGAACTTTGAAATAGAAAAATATTGGTTGGGGAAAAAAATAGACTCCGAAGAGTCATTTATTTTTTTAAAATAATTCAATTTTCTTTTTTCTAATGCTTTTTCATGATGACTATGTTTAGAAACAATACAAGTTACTAGTGGCAAATGAAGCTAAGTGTAAAAGTAAATAATCTTTCTTTACGCCAAAAAACTGGATCAAAAAGGAAAAAAAAGGTTGGTGTTTTTCCTGTTTTTTTATTTGTTTGTTTTTTTTCTTCAATCGGGAAGAGATGTAAATTAAGATATCAATGTTATTTTTTTATTTTTTTTTAATATTTCACTTTTGGTTTGGTGAGATTTGAATACCTCATTTTGCAACAATTTACCTTTCAAGCAAAGGGAGTTAATCAAAATAATTGGGTGGTGGCTTTTGGGTGGTGTGGAAAAAAAGTACTTTATTTCAGACTAGATCCTATCTAAAGGGTTTGCAAAAAATACATTCAGAAAAACAGAAATAGGATACAGGCTGCGTCATAGACCTTAA
>NW_027627917.1:0-4769 GCF_034508935.2 Berghia stephanieae | reverse complement strand
AAAAAATTTAAAAGTATTATTTCATGATAAAAAAGTAGTCATATAAATCGATTTTTCCCCAATTTCGTTCCCCAAATTTTATTTTGATCACACCAAAAAATCAACGTCTAATTATTTTTTAATGGAAAAATATGTTTGGCCTGATTCTTGTTTTCCAGATAGAATTGTCAATTGAAAATATTTTTACAGGAAAACATAATTCAAAAACCCAAAAGACTGTTTTTTGGGCAAAAAACCAATAAAAAATGGGAAATCGGGCAGTGGTTGGGGTTTTTTTGCTAATAAACTAGCGTACTTTTAGTCACGCATTCCGAAATTGTGCATTGCCATTTTAGGGGGATTTGCATGAAAAACATAATTAAAATCCAACCCAAATCCCAGTGAAATCATTAAATTTTTTTGCATTTGATGGGTTAAATTTTTGTTTTATTTTTTAAACAATTTACTTAAACTTTAATGTCCTTAAATGTGCAATACTTTCCTATGCTTAAAAACTATACAAATTGTCCTTTTAATCCCGGGTTTAGTTATCAAGTTAAAAAAAGGGGGAAAATGTTACAAAAAACACGACCCCCCTTTTTATGAAAATCGGATAAGTTTTGTCAAAAAACGTACTAAATTTTGGATAAAAGGGAGGGTAAAAAGGCATATAAATAGGCAAAAAATTTTCAAATCCCACAAAATAAGCTTACAAGGATGGAAAAAGAAAATGAGATCAAAAACTAGCACTTAACTCAAACGACCCGGGGCGTAGTGAAGTCAGCCCGACTATACAACTGGAAACTTATGGGCACAACAAAAGTAGATGAAGGTAAGCTAATGCATTCCCCCACAAGAAACTAGAAATTTACTAAACATTTGATTCCAACCAAAATCATAAAAAAACCCTAAAATGAAAAAAAAAAATAAAAAAAAAAAAAAAACAATGAAAGCCCATCTCAAACAAAACGGGGGGACAGAGAAAGGGGCCTTTTTGGACATATCCTGAGAGATTGAAAAATTCCTGCCAATATTCAACAATAAACCCTTTCCCATCCGATAAACCCAAAATCTAAGGGTATTGCAAATTCTGCGACTGAATATCAAAAACCATTAAGGCTTTAGGCACTGCAACAATTTCTGAGAATCAAAAGTTCATTGCCTAAAGCACGACTTGTTAAGCAGAAAGGCATCCCCGTCCCCGAAATGCAAAAGGTTGTAATATAAACCTACGTCAGGGTTTAAACTCTGGGCAATTTTACCTTATCCCCGTAATTAGAAATTGGTCAAAATGTTTTATCAAAAAAAAAAAGAAAAAATTCTGACGAAAATGAAAATGTCATAACAAAAACAAAAGTATAGGGAAAAAAAACTAAAGAGGGCATGAAATGATCGGTACCGCTGGCTCACACTGATCTGTCAATACTACAAAATTTTAGCAACTACTAAGATCATTAATTCAAAAAACTTGTTGAAAAGAAAGTCTTTGATCCCAAGACGCTTTAAAGGGAATTTTTAGTCTGCAATAATTGCCCTGAAAAACTTTCATTAACTGTTCTAACATTTGAAAAAACACTGGATACCTTTGCATTAGGGCCGTACAAAGGGGCCTAGCAAGAATGGTCATTGGCTGGCTAATGTGAAATTGTTTTGGCTAAAGTCACTTTCACTTTAGTCTGACATTGTGGGGGGTGGGGGGATGTTTTCCCAAAAGGAATTCTTCAGACAGACACAACGGGGGAAAAAAAGAAAATAGCAATCGATAAAAAACGTATAGAAAAAGGCTCGAAAAGGGAAAAGAAGGGGGAAAAGAAGGAAAAGAAGAAGGGTGGATTTTGGGGAAAGAAAAAAAGATGTATTTGATCGTGACATTTGGGGGGCCATTTTTGTATGTGTTGCTCCAGCCGCTACAAAAGAAAAAGTAAAAATTTTGGGTTGATCTGGCAGAGAAGGGGAAATATTTTCCAGGGGAAAAAAATCTCAAAAGCTCTTAAAAAATTTTCTTTTTCAATTTTAAGATAATGGAAACTCAATTAAATAATAAAAAAAAGGGATCTTCTGAAAGGGGATATAAAAAAAATTAAAATTAAAATAATAAAATAATTAATAATAATAAAAAAATAATAATTAATTAATAATAATAATTAATAATAATAATTATTAATTTTTAAAAATTAAAAATTTATTAAAAAATTTTTATAATTAAAAAAAAATTTATTAAAAATTTTTAAAAAATTAAAAATTAATATTAAAAATAATTTTTAATTAAAAAAATTAATGTACTTTTAAATAGTGCTTATCCCAAAGCTTCGAAGCCCTTCACATTGCCCATCAGAAAAAACATTAAAAAATTTAGATTCGGACATACGAACACAACTCACACCCCATCCAATTCACACCATTCACAGAACATCCATACCCCCTTTTCGTAACATATTACTAAACCCACCACACAAACACACCACCACATATATTTTTAAAAATTATAATAATTTTTAAATATATATAAATATAAAAATTTAATTATTGTAGAAACCCTACACACAAAATTTTTAAAAACATACACAACATAAAAAATTACACTTACGACGCATCCCCAAACTCAGAGGGGCCGATGTATGCCTGGTGGCACAGGGTTTGTAAAACTGCGTATCACGGCTCCCACTTTTGGGTTTATCCACACCATGTGCAAAATGACTCGCCCAAGTGGCATTGTATAAAACGAAAAAATTATTATTTTTTCCCCCAAGCGTCAATTGGGTATTATTTTGGGAATGAAGCGGTGAAAATATATGTTTAACGTCAAAAGTATCAGAATTAATTAAAGATATTTTGTTGTTTTTTAAATTTAATTTTTGGGAACAAAATGTAGATGTAAAGTGCTTTAAATGCATGATCTTAATGAAAAGGGCAAACTGTATAAACACTGGTTGTAAACCCCCGTTGTACGGAGCGAAGCCCGGAACTTACAATGATGCACCCAAGGGGGCATAAGGGCGTTTTAAAAAATGCTATAGAAGATGCTAGCGTCATATACGGAGCTCGCACAAAAGAAAACTCGGAAAAATAGAAGCTCGGGCAGACCCCAAGAAAATTTCTAGTGGCTGTGAAGGGCAGAAAACTGTCTTGGTTTTGGGCACCCAACTCAACGATAGCCTGAGCGGACCCCTCCTACAGGGGACAGTGAAGGGCCCGCGCAAAAGAGGCGCCAAAAGGGAAAAGTGGCTGGAAAAATAAAAGAAGGGGAGAGAGTCGGGTTTCCGGGGTGACATAGGCTAGCAACAGGCGACTGGAGGGGACTGTAACCCTGCTTTTACGCAGTCCCCCCGGGATGGGATTTATGAAGTGAGATGAAAAAAGTATGACGTTTAAGGAAAGTATTTATCTTGACTCAAAATTTACAATTTAGTTAAAAAAAATTTAAAAAAAATCGATTTTTCAGGAAAAATTTGTTTTTAAAAAGGGTACATTTCAGACGGGTTGACAAACTTTATTCGGGAAAATTTCGATAGTATCATAGTTATTAGATTCGGAATATTACCTTCATTAGTTTAAAAGTGAGGGTTTTTGGGGGTTACTTTTTTGGAATTCATAGTTTATTAGGTTCAAACAGTTAACATTATTTTTAAAAAAGTAACGATTAGTGTTATTTATGGAATTTTAGAAAGCGTTCTATTTAGTCTTTTTCGAAGCGGTTACACACTTTTATTTAAAAAAATGGTGTAGTTTACTTACATCATCATTGGTGTTAAAGGATTGTATTTACAGTCGGTAAACAGTTTGAATGCTCATAAAACCTGAAAATATAACCGCACCTGCCCCCCAAAGCATGTTGCCTTAATACCCCCAAAAAGTAAAACTTTCTCCAGTTTCTGAAATTTATATCAGTGTCCATTATATACTGAAAATTATAAAATGCCAATAAAATTTTAAATTAACAAATTGTCAATGGTGATTTATTATAAGCTGAATTGGCAGGGGGGGGGGTGAAAACTTCAATGATGGTTGATTTAGCATCTTAACTGATTTCAAATGAATTTGACACTTACAAGTTTAACTTTGTTTCCCCTTTTTCCCTGCATAATTAAAAACCATATTACTCGATTTTTTTTGTTTATTGGCGGCCCAAAATGAAAAAATGAGATTCCCTTTTGAGAAGAAAAAAAATAACTAAAGGAAAAAAAAAAAAAAACCTTTTTCCCTGACATAAAAATCTCCGAGTTTTAATTACAATAAAATTTTAGGGCCATTTGAAAAACAAAAGGGAAAGCAAATTATAAATTGCTATTTTCTTTCCTTTTATTTTTCCAAACATAGTTTTTCGTTGTTAACCTTATATTTTTTTTTGACAACCCCTAAAATGTTTTTCAATTGAAAAACAATGGTTGCTGTTTGTATTGAATCTAAAAAAATTTACCAAAGCCCTAAGACTACAATGTGTAAGGACCCGCAGAAATATAGAAAAGGGGAAACAGGACAACTGACTCCAACTGGTAATGCCAGAATTTAAAAAATAATATTTTTTTCTTCCTTACAGGCAATCTTAAGCTTCGTGGACTTTGTTGAAACTTCCAAATACTATGTCCAGTTAAAAATTTCCCCGGTCTTTTTTGGCACCCGGGGGGAAATATCCCGGGAGCATTCTTTAAATGATTTATTTCGGCAAAAACGTTGCCCTGAATGTTCTGTGCCTTGACACCAGAAAGGATCGGCTTCTCTCCTTTAAACATGTTTCAGGGTTGACTGAGCTTTACTGTAAATTAAAAAAATGGTATTTATTTCCCTCAAAC
>NW_027627916.1:0-4770 GCF_034508935.2 Berghia stephanieae | reverse complement strand
TTATTTTAAGATGGCTTTTTTTTAAATGTGTTACCCATTGGCTAAATTATGTGCTCAAAGTGTTTTACGGGAGGGTCCTTAACCAACAGTGACACTTGACATGTAGGACGCGATAATGATATCGCGCTATTTTTTTTTCTTCAAATAATTTGTTTTAAGGTCGATAGATGTTACCGATCAAGTACTCATTTTCATCGAGTTAGGTTAGAGAGGGACAAGAAAAAAAGCTTTCTCAGAGGACTCAATCGGGACCAATTTGGTCCCATAGGTTGAGTCGCCCTATCGGGACCAACTTGGTACTTATAGGTTGAGTCGCCCATATGGGGGACCAACTTGGCACTTATAGGTTGAGTCGCCCATATCGGAACCAGCTTGGTAATATAGGTTGAGTCGCCCATATCGGGACCAACTTGGTACCTATAGGTTGAGTCGCCCATATCGAGACCAATTGGTCCCTTAGGTTGATCCCCCATATCGGGACCAACTTGGTCCCTATAGGTTGAGCCGCCCATATCGGGACCAACTTGGTACATACAGGTTGAGTCGCCCATATCGAGACCAACTTGTCTATGTTGTTGATTCTTTATTTGTCTATTTTTTTAATTTTTTTTTGTTTTTGTTTTTGTTTGTCGTTGTTTTGTTTTTGGGTATTATTTTTTTCGTTGTATTTTTTTCTGGTTGTTTTTGTTTTGTTATATATCCCCCCCCCCCCCCCACCCCCCCCATTTTAAATTTAATTCAAAACAAATTGATGAAAAAAAAAAGTGGTTTGCTTTAAATTGAAAGTTTTACAAAACTTCGCCTTGGGGTTAAATAAATTGCTTCCAGGAGGAAAACATATTTCTGGTTGAAATCTAATCGTTCACTTGGAATATTCTACATTAATTTAGTAACATGACGTCATTGAATTTAGTTGTCATTTTGAAAGAGAGAAAAAAAGCCTTTTTTTTTGTTGTTTTACGCATGATACGTTTTTAGAATTTGAAATAAATTTTGTTAAGTCGAAGATCTGGGTTTGAGTGAGGAAAATGTGTAAAGATTCCCAAATTCCAAATCATATCTATCTATCTATCTATCTATTTATCCATCCATCCATCATCCCTCCATCCCTCCATCCATCCATCCATCCATCCATCCATCCATCCATCCATCCATCTATCTATCTATCTATCTATCTATCTATCTATCTATCTATCTATCTATCTATCTATCTATCTATCTATTCTGGAGGTCTAGATAACGAAAGAGATGAAAAGTACAAATCAATAACGAGTAGTATGTCCCTCATAAGGGCATCCGATAAGGCCTTGTTGCTCGTTATATTCCATTTTCTTTTATCGCGAAGCTGACAAACTCATTAAGAAACTTTACACCTGTTGCTAACTTTGCCGGGGTTTGCACTGCAGCTTGGTTTTTTTTTAGCCTTCCCTTGAAAAAAAAAACAACAAAAACAAAAAAAACAAAACAACAAACATACAGACGAATTTCCCCATCGGTGGATTAAAGAAATTATCTTTTCAATACTATTGATATCATTGTATTCGTTACTGGTTCATTTTTCTAGTGAGTGATATGCTCTAAACTTATCGATTGAGCGACAAGAGGTATTGCTTCAGAGCCTTTGGGGCCCCATGGACCCAGAGTTTATCCCGGTTTCTCTAGCGTGAACGGACAATAACAATCGCTTGAAAACCCTTTGGATAGGTCGCTATTTTTATCGAAAAAAGTACTTTCCGCCAGATCTAACAAATCCAGCTACCCAATCACTGCTGTGTGGATAGGGGGGGGGGGGGGGGGGTCAGAAAAAACATTTCAATTGCAGACGGGATCGATAAAGGTCCCTTTGATTGTGAGGCGAGTGCTCTCCCAACTGAGCTATCGGGACCCCCAAGAGGTTGCTTGTAGAATTGTATATATTATGACTCAAAACCGACATGAATTAAGGTTTCCACGTCGCTCATCTCAGCAAGTAAAATTTACATTAAGGTGCGCTTTATGCTTTTTAATTCTATTACAGATTTATTACCATCATATCAGTAGGTTTTGGTTCGTGTCCCCTTGTTAGCTGCGCAAAGTTGAGTCCTTGAGAAAGAATTTTTACTCACATTCTTTAACATTACCCGAGGTGTACCTGGCCGGTAAAAACATTGTCATCCTTTTTAGAAATAAATTGTAATAGCGCCTAACAGGCGTCATGTCTCGTCTTACATATTAAGTGTTGCTGTTGGCTTGGGGCCCATTGTAAAGCGCTTTGTTCACATTTATTTAGTAAATATTGCGCAATAAATAACGGGTTGTTGTATCTCTCTAATCCAAATGCCTTTCGTTTATGAAACCGACAAAATTCTTTTTCAAAAGTACAAATTTGAAAACCCCCCCCAAACATGACATCGGGGAAAAAGGAGAGAGGAAGAGAAAAGGAAGAGGAGAAGAGGGGAAGGGGAGAGAGAGAAAAAGGGGGGGGGGAAAAGAGGGGGGAGAGCGAGGGGGGGGGGAAAGGAAGGGGGGAGAAGGGGGGGGAAGGGGGGGGGGGGAGGGAGAAGATAAATAATAGAGAGAGAGGAAAAGGGGAAAAGGGGGGGGGGGAAAAAGAGGAGGGGAAAAGAGAGGGGGAAAAGAGGGAAGGGGGAGGGGGGAGGGAGAGAGGAGAGGGGAAAAGGAAAAGGAGAGAGAAAGGGAGAAAAAGAGAGGGGAAGGGGGAGGGAGGGGAAGAGAGAGAGGAGAGAAAAGAGAGAGAGGGGGGGGAAGGGGGGAAAGGGGGAGGGAGGGGGGGAAAAAGGGGAGAGAGAGAGAAAAGAGAGAAGAGAGAGAGGGGAAAAAGAAAAGAGAAAAGAGAGAAAACCGGAAAAAGCCCACAAAAAAAAACGCAAAAAAAAGTTCCCCCTGAAACCCCTTAAATTGTTTTTTTTTTCCCCTTTTATACATAGAGGGGGGATGAAAAGGGGAAAATTTTACATTTTCCCTTTAGGATGAGTAAATAATCGAAAGGGGGGTTTTGTTTTCCCCGCCCCGCGCACATACGTCATGAAGTTATAGTTTTTACTGTTGTAGAATAGACCCCCAAACCGTTTTAGGGTACTGCCCGTCTCAAAAGCAAAGTAGATAAAAATTCAAAATTTAAGAATGAATTTTTGATTGCTTTTTTGTTGTTGTTGTTGTTGTTGTTGTTGTTGTTTTTTTGTTTTTTGTTGTTGTTGTTGTTGTTTGTTGTTGTTGTTGTTTTTGGGTTTTTAAAAAAAATTTTTTTTGTGTGGGGGGTGGGGGGGGGGGGGGGGGGGGGGGGGGGGGGGGGGGTTCGTTTTTTGTTGGATACTTGTAAAAATTTCTACCCCTTTTTTTTAAATAGAAATTTTTTTAATAAAAATGAAATTGTGTAATTTTACAATAAAATTGTTGGGGGGACTTATGTTTTTGGGTTTTTAAATTTGGAAAAAATGGGGCCATTTTTAAAAGCCCTATTACTGATATGATATAAAAAGGGATTTGATAAATTTAAAGAAAGGGTTGAGCTTGGCCCAAGGATAAAAAAGGGTTTGAAAAGGGCTAGGTGGAGGGGGAAGTCAAAAATTTTTGTACTTCATCTTTGGGTACACTTGGAACAAAAAACCCCCTCCCCGGGTCCCCCGGGTGTGAATACGTCGTAAAATGTGTAATCCAAAAGTCTTTATTTTTGTGAACAGTACCAAAAGAGGGGGTTTAAAGGGCGACTTTTTACTTTTTTTTTTTAAAAGACCTCCCACGTATAAAATTTTTCTTTTTTTGGATGTAATTTCACGAGGGTTGCGAGAAAAAAAACTCTAAAATTTTTGCATTTTAAAAGGGCAAAACGAGTTTTTTTGTTTTTTTTTTTTTTTTTTTTTTGTAATTTTTTTTTTTTTTAAAGAGGGGAAAATATCAATGCTCTTTTATAAAGAACTTTTCCTATGGAAAATTTAAATTTAATAAAAACAGCGTAACTTTAAATTTTTTGGAGTTTGGGTTTTTGATCTCTAAAAACTCAATATATAAATAAATAAAAGGGAAAATTGAAGGGAAGCTTCAATTTAATTAAAAAAAACAGATCAAATGAACGTTTTGGGGTTTTTTCCCCTTTTATAAAACAAAACGGGATAAATGAAACACCACATATAAAAGGGGATAGTTAAATACGTCACTCCCCCACTTATCTCATTCATCTGGGGTTTTTTCATTCACCCTGTTTTTTTGAAAAAGGGAAAACCCGAAACGTTAAAATTTAAAAACTGTTTTTGTAATTAAATTGAAGGGTTACATTTTTTTTTACATTATTTTTTTATTTCTTCGAGCTTCGAGCAGCAACTTTTACCCCAACTCAATATAAAAACATTAAACCCCCTCTATCTTTTGTACATTACATTTTTTGAAAAAATTTTGAAAACCTTTAAAATGTGAAATCCCGTGGTGCCATCCCATTTGGGTGAAACCCCCCGGCATTTTAAAATTGGGTTTCCCAAACCTTTTGGATAGGACGGTAAAAAATATACTTTCCACCAAACCATCCCTAAAACCCGCTCCCCTTTTAAAACTAACTGTTGGGGGAAAAAGGGAATCAAGAAAAAGAATTTTAAAGGAGTTTGTCATCCAAAATGTCAATTCCTCCCCCGCCCACCTTTCCGTGACCCCCCCTCCTTGTATGGCATCCCCGAGTAAGGGCATGCAAAATACACTTTTCACACCCCGCGGGGGACACACACACACGACTTTGAAGCTCTTTTAAAACCCCCTTTTTAAAAAGATCAATTCAGAGATAAA
>NW_027627915.1:0-4770 GCF_034508935.2 Berghia stephanieae | reverse complement strand
CGGAAGGTGCCAGTTTCGATCACCTGCTGCTGTGCTGTGTGCTTGAACAAGTCACCTTGCCCTAGCTCACTCAATTTGCGGCGCTGCACTGCGCCTGACCCTGGGTTATTCCAGTCTTGTCTTGAAATAGACCCTAGAGACAAATTCCCCCTATGGGATGAATAAAGGGATTTTTTTTAAAAAGTATTTTCTTTACCTGCCTAGAATGGTTTTGCCCCAAATTTGACATCAAAATTGTTTCTTTTTTTTTCTTTGAGTGGTTTGCCCCAATTTTGACCTCACCTATACTTACTTTCCATTGATTGCCCCCAATTTTGACCTCACCTATACTTACTTTCCATTGATTGCCCCAATTTTGACCTCACCATATACTTACTTCCATTGATTGGCCAGCTTAAACCTCTAAGATAAAGAACTGAACAAGTGTGCATGAATGTGCCATACAAACCAAGAAAGAAAAAAAAACCCTTTAAAAAAATCCATCAACCTCGACTGGAGATCGAACCTCAGACCTTCTGATTGCCGGTCAGACGTGCTATCATTACACCCACAGAGGCGATAGGAGCCTGATTAAATAAATAACGTAATGCAAAACAAAACAGGGTGAAATGAAATGTAATGGGGTGGGTTTAAAAAAAAGAAAGCTTAGTGACATGAGTAATTGAAGGAATAAAATAAAACTGAGATGGAAGATGTTTTGAAATATTCTCTAAATTTACAAAGATTTATACATAGATCAATGACAAAAGATCATAAAGGAGACAAACCTAATCAAGCACACCAGTTGACCATTTAGAAAATTAAATTGAATGAATTTAAATGAAAAGGAACAAAGAATGAGGAAATTGTAATTTAACTAGAAACCTTGGAAGATATGAAATGATCAAACAAATAACAAAATCTATCTAGAATGGAAAGATAAGATATCTAGATAAACTTTATCAATCCAAATTACATTGTGTTCAAAAAGATCTCTCTCTCTCTCTCTCTCTCTCTCTCTCTCTCTCTCTCTCTCTCTCTCTCTCTCTCTCTCTCTCTCTCTCTCTCTCCTTTTCTCTCTCTCTTTCTTCTCTCCCTCTCTCTCTCTCTCTCTTCTCTCTCTCTCTCTTTCTTCTCTCTTCTCTCTTCTTCTTCTTCTCTCTCTCTCTCCTCTCTCTCTCTCTCTCTCTCTCTCTCTCTCTCATTCTCTTTTCTCTCTTCTCTCTTCTCTCTCTCTATCTCTCTCTCTCTCATCATCTCATTTCTCATTTTTCTCTTCTCTTCTCTCCTCTCTTCTCTCTCTACTCTTCTCTTCTCTCTTTCGTTCTCTCTCTCTCTCTCTCCCCCTCTCTCTCTCTCTCTCTCTCTCTCTCTCTCTCTCTCTCTCCCACATACACACATACACACACAACACACTTTCTCTCAGAAATGAAATATATGAAAAATGAAGTTAGGGCAGGGATAAGGCAAGCAAAAGTCATCATCTTCATAAACACGGTGATAAGGAAGATGAATAAACGTGAGAGACCATAATCTATTCTCTGATATGTAAATTAACAAATGCTATTTTATTAGACCAGTAAGACATTTGACAATATCCAATTGAGAAATTAGGGAGCAGGCACCGGTGTTAGATAAACATTTAGAATTAGTGTGTATGAAACTGTGCCAGAGAAAATAAGAAAGAAAAATACAGTTCACTCTGCTTAATGGAACATCGGCTAATCGCACACTCCGCTTATATGCTACACATTCCCGAAAAACATGATTTTTTCTATATAATCGCTCGCTTAATTGCACACCATCTCCACTTAATCTAAACCTTGATTGCAGTGACAGCCAACAGCCATATGAAATCAACGATGCTGTTCCCGTTTCACACAACTTTTTTGGGTGAAATATTCGATCAATTCGTTACAAAGGACAACAATATACCCATCAGCGGTGAACTGATATTCTCAGGAGCTACTGAGCTCGTTCAGTCACACAAAAGACAGCGCCTGGATAATGAAAATGAAGTTGAGTCATCGGAATGTAACAAACCACCCCAGACAAACACTGAAAAACTTGACATGGTGGATAAACAACGTCGCTAAATCAAAGAAGAACGTTTGACAGATGATCTACATTGACAGGATTGGAGACGAGTTTATAAACAGTTTGCACAGAAAAGAAACCAATCAATGCTTCACGATTATTGTTCTTACAAACAAGAGTGTTCCATTTTTTGGTTGATAAAACAAGAAAAATAAAATTTAAACAAAAACGAGAAAAAAAACCCACAAATAGCCAAAAAATAAATATATAAAATTTAAGAAACAAACATTCTACTGAGGCCATGTCTGAATATGACGGTCCCAAGCCTGTAGAAAACACAGAATGGAAGGTCCTACATGAATTGCACATGAAAGCTTGGGCTTAGATGCTATTATTAGCTTCTCCGCTTAATCGACACACTAAGCCAAACTCCCGAGGGTGTGTGATTAAGCGGAGTCGACTGTACAAGGATTTTTTTGGGGTTTTTTTTGGTATTTTTCTTTCTTGCTTTGACTGGCACCATTTCATACACAGACTTGTTCAGATCTTTATAAGACATTTTACCCTCATGAGCAAAAGACCATATTTAACCAGTTTACTGACATACTCTGAACGACATGTATTTAAAAATTTGGCCATAAAACTCATCCTTCAAATATCGATCGATTTAAATTACCTACATCTCGGCAAAAACTCTCAAACCTGGGACTGCCTGAGTATGACAGTTAACTGGTTAATGTGTTAAAGCTACTAATTAAAATCATTCAAGATGTATTCATGGCCAGAATTGAATTGAGAACGCTTCATCAGAAAAAAATACCTATGAAAAATGTTGAGACAAATGGAACCAATATCATCGCCATATTTTACACCAGTCCCACAAACCTTGAAAAAGAAAAATCTTAAGAATATCAGAATAATAGTGAATGACCCAATGGACGTATTTATAAGATTTATTATCCTAGTTGATATTATAGAGGATAAGATAAGATAGATAAATAAATATCTAATTTTTAAAAAAAAGGAAACTAACTAAATGACTGAAAATTTTGGAAGTCTCTTATTCCTGAGCTTTAAAAAAAAGTTATACTTTAAAAGATTTTTTTTTTAAAAACCCCAACAGGTTTGTGGAATTCGACAGGTAAGTTTTTCCTTGAGCTATTTAGTTTTTGCTTATAAAATCAAATTAGCGGCAGCAAAACATATTCATGTGATAATGTAAACAGAACCTTTGTGTGCTTGTTCCTCTTTAAATCATTTCTCTGCTTTGATCTTTAAATAAAATTGAAATCCATTTTAGAAGTGAATATGATATTCTCTCACCCATTAGCAATTTCACTATCTATAAATTGAATTTGCGACCTAATTTGGTGGTCTGACATAAAAAAAATATAACAATCTTGTGGCAAACGTTCCACAAAAACTAATGAATGAATGACCTCCATTTTCTTCCCTCTTGTCAATATTGTACAATAGTGTGTCACCATAGAAAGATTTTACGGCTTTAGCTTATGGAATTTTTATTAGAACATTACAAAGTTGAGAATCAAAATGTTATGACAAAATTGATGATAAAAATTCAGAATTAGGATTATAATTCAAAATTCACATATTTTATCAAAAATATCGCTCTATGGTGACATACTACTTTATCTCCGTGATAATTGTGGAAATTTTCAGACAATTTCATTGAATAGATTCTGAGAAACGTTTGACATGGTATCCCATACCCTTAGAAAAATGACATATCGAGAAAACAACAAAATAGCTTCCCGTTTTTTACACTTTTCTTACTACCTGTACCATTTTCGACTGTGTTTTTCATGCCTTTATAGTCTACTTTGAGAATTTGGACTTCAATTATATTATTTCTAAGATAATAAATATTCATTTTCCACCAAAATCTCAAAATCAATTTTTCGAAGGATTTTCCTAATAATTAAACCCAAACCGCCCCTTAAAAGCAAAGGGACTTGAATTGAACCTGGGTGTAGTGGGGAATTTTTTTTTTGGTACTCGTATTTTCTGACTCCCCCTGTCCACCCAGCAGTAATTTTGGTATCTGAGTTGGTAAGATTCCTCAGAAAGAACTTTGCACTAATGGCCTATCCAAATGGTAGCATTTAATTATTACCATAAAATTTAAATTTTGAGATGCTGTAAATTGGGCTTGAATCCGGGTTCTCCGTGTGTAATTTCTTTTTTACTTAGCAAGGAAGGTGATCAACATCTTGATCACCAAGTAGACACAATTGTAATGTGCTTGAAATGCAATCGCGGATACCTGATTATTACCAGAATTTGTCTCATTTTAAAACTCTATTTTTGCTTACAATTCTCTTTGTTTTGACTAAGATATTTAGAATTATTCTTTTTAACATTGACTGAGATATTCAAAATTATTTTTAGAGCATTACTTGTTTATTATTTCAGGAAAAACTCCAAAGGGCAGCTCTTCAGCAAAAGGGGTGGATTTCACAATCACAACATGTGGGGATCCTGTTCCTAAAAATGTCCGCAAAGATCTACAAGACGAATTAAATAAAATTATGCAACAAAATGAAAAGACGATAGATATTTCCTACATGAAACATTGTGAATTGAAGTCTGTATGTACATCTTTTACTATTTATTCCGTTTTTTTCTCTTCTGTTTATTTTATTACATCTATTTGCGCTTATTCTTCTTCTTCTTCTTCTTCTTCTCTTCTTCTTCTTCTTCTTCTTCTTCTTCTTCTTCTTCTTCTTCTCTTCT
>NW_027627914.1:0-4780 GCF_034508935.2 Berghia stephanieae | reverse complement strand
TCGGGAAAATGGGGATGCGACTTGAAAATGAAAATGGACATCAGGGTCCTAATGGAATGTCAAGGGTACAACCATTTTGAGAAGAACTTCTGGCCTGACCCAACCCCATACTCAAAGAAGCTGTATGCAGTGAGGACGACCCTCAGGACCACTGGGGGCTTCATTCACCAGAACGGACTGACCATTGAGACGTGACGGGAACGAAGAAGAAGAAGAAGAATAAAGGGGTCGGTGTCGATGAGTTGCTTAAAAGTTCAGTAAATCTTTGCCTCCCGAGTTTGCAGCCCTGCTTATTTATCACATTCTTTATTTTATAACTGTAGTCCAGTAGCTCTGAGACGCTCATCAATCAACCATGGCAATGACAGTAGGGGGCATTTTAGGGTGTCCTATTTTTACTCTTTGAAGAGTTGGTCGTTTTGGGCCATTGTCTTAACACATTGATGGCGTGTTGGACAAATTTCATACGTCCTGTCTTAACCATTGTGGCGTGTTGGACAAAATACATACACCCTGTCTTAACAATTGATGGTGTTTTTGGACAAATACATACATCCTGTCTTAACAAAAATTGATGGCGGTTGGGCAAATAATACATCCTGTCTTAACACATTGATGGCGTGTTGGACAAATACATACATCCTGTCTTAACACATTGATGGCGTGTTGGACAAAAAACATACATCCTGCCCTTTAACACATTGATGGCGTGTTGGACAAATACATACATCCTGTTTTAAACCACATTGATGGTGTGTTGGACAAATACATTACATCCTGTTTAACTTGATGGCGTGTCGGACAAATTTAATACATCCTGTTCTTAACACATTGATGGCGTGTTGGCAAATACAATACATCCTTGTCTTAACACATTGATGGCGTTGTTGGACAAATACTACATCTGTCTTAAAATTGGTGGCGTGTTGGAATATCTAATCCTGTCTTACACATTGAGGGTGTTGGGACAAATTTACATAACGTCAGAGGTAAAGTTACTTTTGCAGACGCATCAGACCATAATTTTTTATATTTTATATATATTATAATCTGATAGGGTTTTTAAAATTTTATTTGGCTGTTACAAAACTTTTAAAAATTCCAAACGGAAAGAGCAAAACCTTGTCGTTTGTTTACATTCATTGACCGATGGTATTGGTTTGATTCTGAAAAAATGGACACATTTTTTTATCAATTGTCTCATTGCAATCGTCCATTTTTTTTGTTTTAGTTATAAGGTATTCACTTAGAACACGTTCGTTCTGGAAATATTTTCGACAATTTTGCCTTTTAAGGTGATCAATGAAAAATTAATATAAAATGAGGGGATGATAAGGGGAAGAAAAATAGAATTTATATAGCGAATAAACCCTGGCAATGATACTATGGACACAACATCAAAATTTATATCAATAATTTATAACACTCGCATACAATTCACTAACACATACATATAAAACTTGGGATAATACAATAGAATAATAGGATCTATGCAAGATATTTCTTCTTAAATGATGTTTTCAGTCTAGATTTAAAAAGGGTGATATTTGGTGCATCTCTTACAGTTTTTTGGGAGAAAATTCCAAACGTTAGTGCTTGAATTAATGCAGGTCTATGTTTAGTATTTACCTTGAATTGTTTAATTTTACATTAAGTTTTGGATCAGTTTTTATTTTTATTTTTTTTGTGTATTTTTTTTCCTCTCCTCCCTTCCTTTCTTCTATTGTTACCTTCACTGTTGTTCACCCCTAGCCACAAGCAGTGGCAGCACACCATTTCAGCAGGTCCCTCCTCCCAAAAGCTGTCCCTGTCGGCCGGGGGGGTGGGCCGCACATGGTGGGGCCCTGCAGCCCCTGTCAGTCCAGGCGGAGCGGTGATGGGGATGGTGGGCAGCCCGGGCCATGCCCCTGTCGGGGCCGGGGTGGGGGGAGGAGGGAGGAGGAGCAGGGGGGAGGTGGAGGGGGATCTTTTTTCCGGCAGAACAGCCAGCAAAAGCAACAGCAACAATCCGCCCCTGGCCTGTCCCCCCACCCACCACCACCACCACATCTCATCCGCTGTCTCCGCCTTCCAGCAAAAACAACTCCATCAACAACAGCAGCAGCAGCCTATGTCCCCGTCCATTCAGAGCAACCCACGGCTGGATTTGACAGCCAGGGCCCCAGTGAGTTACCAAAAAAACAAACAAATTATCTTTCCCCCCTCTCGGGAACTAACCAACCACATACTATGGCTTCAAAGGAATCTGTAACCAGTCAGGCATGCCAACCACTTTATTTCTCATATTTCAATGCACTCTGAGGTCCTAAATTGGGCGCCCTGAGATATTTAGTCGAATGGGGGGGAAAAGCTTTTAAAAGGAAATATATTAACAATTTTAGTCAAGAGGTCAATTTTTATGGAATACGAGTTCTCATCAAAAATCGTGAAATCATACATTTTTTTACATATTGATGAAATAATTTAATCGAGTTCTACTCCTAAATATATTATTTTAATTTTTTTTTTATGAAGGAAATTTATTATACTTAATATCAACTCTTGTCAACTTTGGAAGCGATTTTCTCAAAATTAGGTTTTCACACCCTAGCCCATGCATATGACCAAACGTCATGAAAAATAAACCCGATTTGCTTCAAATAAAGATTAAAATAAATTCACATTCACAAGCTATCTTTTTGGACCTAGATTCACTGAGACAATTGAAGTTTTGAAACGTTTAGAGGTTCAAAGACAGTATTTTCCTTTTTCACTAATAATGAAGTCTGGTTGGAGGTCTCTTTTTCCCCCTCTCCCTTTTTAGTTTTCTTGTAACCAATTAGTTCTTGAAACTAACCATAACTGTAGGTGAAACGTTATAAACACTGGTATTTTATAATCATGTATTGGGAAAAATAACCATAACTGTAGGTGAAACGTTATAATCATGGTGTCATTTTTATAATCGCTGGTGTATTCTGTATAATCATTTTATTGAAAACTAACCACAAGTAGAAGGGAAATGTGTAACCTTTTGTTTATATAATCATCATATTTTTCTGAAAACTAACCATCACTAGAGGAATATGTTTAACCCTGTATAGTCTACATATAATCACTCATGTTTTCTGGGAAAATAACCATCGCTAAGGGAATCTGTTTAACCCCCGATATTTTATGTAACCTCTCAATATTTTATGGAAAAATTTAATCCAAGATAGAGGGAATCTGTGGTGCAATATTATTTTTTTTTTATCCACTCCAGTAATTTATTCTTTTTCTTTAAGTCATTATATTGTTACAGTTTTTTTGTTTTTGGTTTTGTTTGTTTTTGTTTTTGTTTTTTTTTTAAAATATATTTTTTATAACTCTATAATTTTTTGTTCAAAGAAAGTACAGACTTGAAGTTGAAGGTCTGTGTTGTGTTTGTTGATTCAATCAGAATGAACTAGATCATAAAAAAGGGTCACTCATTTATAAGTGCCTATTCCATGTACATTCAGCCCTTGGCGCCTAAGTAAATATAGAGCTTTTATATAGCGCAATATCTTCTGAACGTGCTAAAATTTGGTTTTACGAGGAGACTTAACCACAGCAGCACTAAACAATGTAAGACGAAACATGATTCCTGTTTGGTAATATACAATTTTTTTTTTTCATTGTTAACGACCAGGCACTCATTTTACACCTGAGTACAGTGAGAGAATTGTGAGTAAAGTGTCTTTTCCAAAGACTTAGCTATGGGACTGGAACCCAGACCTTTTGATTCAAAGGCGAGTGTTATTTATTCCCGTCGACCACATAGGTACAAGGGGTTAGGGTCTGTGTTATTTTCTGCTGAAACTTGACCTTTTTACCCTCTGTCTCAGTCGAATGAACACTGGCCTTAGGACCAGAAGGTCTGGGTTCGAGTCCCGCTCTGAGCGACGCATTGTTGGTCCTTTGAGTCGCGGTCTCTCGCCAGTACTCGGGTTTTAAAATTTTGATACCTGCCGTTAACTGTGAGTCTGTCTGAAAAAAAAAAATTGTAACATTGCCTAAACGTGCCGCCTTGTGTCTCGTCCTAAAAAAAAAAATTGAGCTTTTATATAGCGCAATATCACTAAACGTGCTCAAAGCGCTTTACAAGGGGTCCCTGATCAACAGCAAAAATTTAACATGTAGGACGAGACATGACGCCTGTTGGGCGATATTTAATTTTCGGACAAAGACAACGCTGGTTTACGGCCAGGTACTCATTTACACCTGAGTCGGTGGGGAGGGAAAGTGAGTAAAGAGTCTTTTCCCAAAGGGCTCAACTATGCGTCGAGCGAGGCTCGAACCCCGGACCTTCCGATCCGAAAGCGAGTGTCATACCAATGACCAGTAGCTGCACGAGTCCCATGGGTATAGTCTTACTGTTGGCTAGGGTTGGGTCCCCTTGTAGAGCACTTTGAGCACGTTTAGTAGATATTGCGCTATATGAATGCTCAAGTTTGTAAAAAAAAATAAAATTAATGACCATTTTTAAAAAATCGACTGTTTGCTATATAACCAAAATCACCCTATCATTCACTTCATCATGTATTTTTTGTTTTTTTCTTTGTTTTTTTTTTTTGTTTGTTTGTTTTGTTTGTTTGTTTTTTTTTTTTGGGGGGGGGGGTAATATATATATATATATATATAATATTATATATATATATATATATATATAATATCATTATATATATATTTTATATATATAATATATAAATTATATTTATTCATATATATAATATCAAAGTTTTTGTTGTTGTGGGGTTTTTTTTTTTTATTTTTCTCC
>NW_027627913.1:0-4751 GCF_034508935.2 Berghia stephanieae | reverse complement strand
TTAATTTTTGATAGGGGGCCCCTTGTAAAGCGCTCTGGGGCAGGTTTAGTGGATATTGCCTATATAAATGCTCAAGTTTGTTTACCAGCTTGAAGCGATTTTAAAACAAATCTGCATTTGTGTGTATGATCGATATTTCAATACGAATCGTTTTGCCTTCGATTACTTTCTTTTCGATTTATTTTATCGTCAATTCCGTATCGGTTAAAAAGTATTGGGTTTAATTGCCATTCTCTGTCTTTGATAACATTCATTGTATGATCTTGATGAAATTAATTTCCAAATACTCTTTTTGCTTTCTCGTAGATGCCTCTTTTCTTGTGTTTAAACGCGTTTCGTGTCTTTAAAATCTCTTCTTCGGCTGGTAGCCTATCAGTGACACTTCAGTTCTCATTTTACAATTTGCTGTACATTGTTTTTTTTCTCCATACGATTAAAGACGACAACGCTAAGTCATGTGAAAAAACAAATTTACTTAGCGCACGGTAACACTCTGTAATTTGTAATTATTACATTTTCTGACACCCCCCCCCCCTCCACTTGTCCACCCAGCAGTGATTGGGTAGCTAGGTCTGTTCGATCTGGCGGAAAGTGCTTTGCTACTGTCTGTTTCACGCTGAAGAATCGGTTAATCTCCGGCTCTATGGGCCTTGATGTCTCTGAAGGACAATAATATAGATGGCATGGAGAAATCTGTTTTAAGATTCATATCAGATCGTTTAACGAATAGCGTCAGTCTTTGCCTCTATGATATTTATCGGTGTCTGTTGATTGTAGGTTCCGTATTATTTCACCCTTTGTGCACTTAACGTTCCCGCTAATTGGCCTCTCTCTCGAACAATCACGGAAGGTGCTTTGTTTGGGAAAAGATGTAAACATTCAGACGAATTCAACCAAGGTTGACGTATTGATTGACTACGGTAGTCATAGCTATGGATGTTTGAGTCGATTATTTAATTCAGAAAAGTGAGTGGAGCAGGCACTTATGTTGATAACAACAAGAAATGAAGTAGAAGGAAGTGCAGAAGACAATAGAGAATAAAAATTTCGCGGCGGCGATGGGGTTTCGAACTCGCGACCTTACTGATACGGAACCGCGTGGATAGCTCATACGCGGCCAGGTGGAGTTGTCGTACAATAAGATCGCTGGTTGGGAACCCCCATCATCGCCGCCGCGAAATTTTATTCTCTATTGTCTTCTGACACTTTCTACTCACTTCAATTCTTGATTTATGTGTAGTGTTATGAAGTGATGGAATAAAAGTACGTTTCTTAACACTATTTGTCTATCCTTTCATAATGGCCCTCCAGTTGGTGGGGATTTACACTGTTTTATTGACCACTGTCCTTTCGTCTTATTTTCCAAAATCTAACATGTCGATATCTTGATTGACTCTTCCGACGTGGATCAATAGATGACTTTTGGAATAACAACTAAGTTTGATAACATTGACACAATGGCTGTTAAAATTCTAGTTGGAATGGAAACAGAAATATTGGTTTTGTCGTTTTCTGGGTCAAATGTTGAAAACGTTGATTGTTCCATTGTCCCAGGAATTTTTAATGGCAGATAATGAGAGCTATAATATAATACGACTGTAAGAATAGAACGGATTCTCTGACGTCCTTTTCAATGAACTCTTTGATTGATACAATTCTTGATTTGTCTTCCGTTAGCACCCTTCGATTCTCCTCAATCCATTGATTTCCAGAAAATCATATCTTTATTTGATTGATGTAGGCAACCACTGATAATACAGTTGCTGATGTTGCATAATAATATATTGTTTTGTCAAGAGAGAGAAAGAGAGGAGCCCGTGAATCGATACCCGCGTTATTCAATCTATTTATCCATTTAAATTCGTTGTTTAGATTGGCACACAGCTATGACATCGACATTCTATGATAGGAATTCTACAAGTTGTTTTATTGACAAATTATTGGCCGTGTTTGCAATTGTCATGAAATAACGTGTGTTGAATACTTTATCTCTACCGGTAAAATCTTTAAAATTGTTTGCTGTCTGTAATACATGAACGTACTTCCCAAGCCTTTTTGGGAAATTTCCCTTTTCCCATTCTGATCGGGTATAAAATTTCAGGGTCTCATTAAATTGATTTCCAACTTCATTGATTTTTTGTGGTTTTTTTTGGGGAAAATTTTCCCAAATTATCTATAATTTCCATAGGGGATGATTTAAATTCATCAGTTTTTGGGGATTCATTGGAATTTTTCATAAATTTTGTGATTTAAAAAAAATTATATTAATTTTCGTGTGTGACCAAAATTCGTACAGAGATAGAATTATTTGGGATATCAAAAAACTTTGGGGTTTGTTTTGGAGGAATAAAAATGGCTGATGGTCGTGAAGTCTCAACCTTTACAAATTTTTTGGGGGGGGTTCCGGGGGACTTTCCTTTTGCAGGGGGGGGGGGCGGGGGGGGCCGATTAGGGCACGGAACAGTTCACGTCTCCCAGTTGGAGATCCCCCATTGGGAAGAAGAAAGGGGGGGCCCATATCATATTCGTTCGGGCCGAACCCCAAAAAATGTCTCGTCTCAAAGGCAAAGATGACGGGAAAAGGGAAAGGGGTAAGCCAAAGGGCAAATTTAAAAAAAGTTTAAGATGAGCTTTTGGGGGATTTCTCTTTTCTGAATCATGTGTTTCTCTGGAATTTAAATATTGGATTGAAGGCACATGGAGGATTGTACAAGAAACTGGCTTTTAATATTTATATATATATATATAAATATATTTATTTTTTAAAAAATTTTTAATATAAAATTATATAAAATTATATAAAATTTTTTTTATATACTTATACCACCCTTAAGCGTAAATACTCCCATTGTTTCCCTGTTTTTTTAAATTCTGTCAATTTAAATAACGAAAACCACAACGAAAAACTCTTTCCTTTTTTCAATGGAGAAAAAAGGCTTTGTGTACTGCTTTCCATAATTTACCTCTGGGTTTAAAGTAGGAAAAAACAGACTTTATTGATGAATGTCGTAGAAAAAAAAAATTTTATAAACGGGTCTGGTCATGATAGGGTTTTGGGTTTTTGATGAATTAATATTAGTTTTTTACTCGAATATTGGTGAGACGATTGATCAAGTGTTCCCTTTTTTTAAAAAGTTTTTGACAATTTTTGTGTTCAGAGTTCTCTATCTATCTATCTTCTATCTATCTATCATCTATCCCATCCCATCTATCTATCTATCTATCTACCCACCTACTACCTATTACCTATCAAACTATCTATCTACTATCTATCAACTAAACTGTCTAGTTTATCTATCTATCTATCTAAACTAAACTATCTATCTACTATCTTTTTATCTATCTTAAACTATCTATCTACTATCTATCTATCTATCAAACTATTATCTTTAAACTATCAAACTAGCTATTGTATCTATCTATCTATCTATTTATCTATTATCTTCATCTATCTATTGTATCTATTTCTATCTACTATCTATCTATCTATTTTATCTATCTATCTATCTTATCTATCTATTTCTATCTATCTATCTATCTATTGTACTATTATTATATCTATCTTCTTATCTATTTATCTATCTTTTTTGTCTAGTTTTTTCTATATATCATCTATCTATCACTGTCTATCTACTATTTTATCTATTTATTCAAAACCTCTTTCTATCTATATATCTATTTATTTCTAACTATCAATCTCGCCCCTCTCTTTTTTTCTCTCTCTCTCTCTCTCTCTCTCTCTCTTTTTCTCCGAATAATGGAGAAAACGATTTTTCAAGTGTTTCTTTTTAAACAAAAGAGAAGGGGGGAAAAGGGGGGAAAGGGGTGTGTGTGTGTGTGTGTGTGTGTGTTTGTTTGTGTGTGTTTGTGTTTGTGTGTGCATTTGTAGCAAAGGGAGATTCAGAAATTGGGATAGAGAGGAGAAAAATAGAGAGTGAAAGGTAGAGAGAGAGAGAGAAAGAGATAGAGAGATAGATAGAGAGAGAGGGATAGAGAGAGAAAGAGAGAGATAGATAGATAGATAGAGAGAGAGTGAGAGGGCGAGAGAGATAGAGAGAGATATATAGATAGATAGATAGATAGAGATAGAGATAGATAGATAAATAGATAGATAGATAGATAGATAGATAGATAGATAGAGAGAGATAGATAGATAGATAAAGATAGATAGATAATAGATAGAAAGAGAGATAGAGAGAGATATAGATAATAGATAGATAGATAGAAACTAATAGAGAGAGAGATAGAGAAGAGGGTAGAGAGAGATAGAGAGAGATAGAGAGAGAGAGGGAAAAGAGAGGGGAGAGATAGAGGAGGAGAGAGAGGGGAAAAGAGAGAGGGGAGAGAGGGGAAAAGAGAGGAGAGAGAGAGAAGAGAGAGAGAGAGGTTTAACAAATCACAGAGCCCATGTGAAAGTTGCCGGTAGTGTCCCTTTTCCCTGCCAATGTATTGAAAACAGTACACAGGAAAAAATTTGGGAAACCCTGATGGCCGGAAAAAGTGGTCGGGGACCCTTTGAACGACGGGGCCTGGCCGGTTCCAAGTCAAGATAAAGGGCCCCTTAATTTTCCGATTGATTATGGTCTACCTGTTTGAGTTTCCAGTGATACCCTGGACTCTCGCAGTGGCGAAGCGGGTCAACGGGGTAGAAGGGCTACAGTTGTACAAGTCTTGTTGAAATAGTTGGGGAAATGTAGTAGTAAATGTAGTAGTAGTAGTAAATTAGTAGAAAATAGTGGGTTTTAGTAGTA
>NW_027627912.1:2500-4743 GCF_034508935.2 Berghia stephanieae | reverse complement strand
ACTAAACTGTATTAACCAGACTATAAACGTTCAAGGTTACACATAGTTTTGTGTGTTGGTCCGTTATATTTCCGGATGGCAATGTTGTGAGCTTCTTAGCCAAGCGCATACTATCTATACAGATCCCGCTTCCACCCCAACCCCCACCCCAAATTTAAAAAATAATAATAAATCAAGATCGCAAGGAAAAGATGAGGGCTGGAGGTCAGGCGAGGGAATGAATCCCAGATGTTGCGCCATTCCGATCATCATCATCATTATCATCATCATCATCGTCATCACCATCATCATCATCATCATCATCATCATCATCATCATCGTCGTCATCATCGTCATCACCATCATCATCATCATTATCATCATCATCATCATCATCATCATCATCATCATCATCATCATCATCATCATCATCATCATCATCGTCATCATCATAAGTCGGGTGACCACTTTATTACCCTATATAAGTATAACCATATCAGCCTACTCGAAATACTAACAATTCACATCCCTTCGGACAATAATTTATTACTATTACTAAATTTATTCAATCACATTTTTCACGAACAAGAATAAATAACACATTAAAGGCCAGATAATATACGGCTACTGTCTACTTCTAAACATTGGCTTTTCATTCGATTATATTGCTAAACATTGGCTTTTCATTCGATTATATTGCTAAACATTGGCTTTTCATTCGATTATATTGAACAAAAAGACGCTAATATAATTGTATTTTAAATAAATAAATAAATTGAGATTTTATATATAGCGCAATATCAACTAAATGTGCTCAAAGCGCTTTGCAAGAGGTCCCTGGCCAACAGCAACATTTAACATATAGGACGGGACATGACGCCAGTTAGGCGATGTTTCAATTTTTCGGACAGAGACAACGCTGTTAACGGCCAGGTACTCATTTTAACCTGAGTACTGTGAGAGAATGTGAGTAAAGAGCCTTCTCTAAGGACTGAACGATGCGCCGAATGAGGCTCGAACCTAGGACCTTCCGATCTCAAAGCGAGTGTCATACCACTAGACCACGCCAAAATTGGCAATTCATTGACACATTTTGTTGTTTACGTCAATGGAATGAAATGCTGGGAATGGAGTCAGCGTTGGTGTGTGTGTGTGTGTGTGTGTGTGTGTGTGTGTGTGTGTGTGTCTTATCTTGCCCATGTTTTATTGGGCTGGAGTGGTTGGTGATTGGTGGTACTGGTAGGGGGCCCAACAAACAATAAATACTCGAGGTTTCCAACTCTATGATATCGTAAAACACTTTCATTTCCAATTTGACAGGAAAAACTTTAATTTTAAATAACCGATTAATTAAAATGGTTCTCGGCTAGTTAAAAAAAATATTCTCCACCATCAAACTCTTTTGAAGTCTTTGATTTAAGAATCCATTGACAAGGTGTGGGTCAATGTTAAATGATCGATATATAATTTGAAGTAAACAGTTTTCTTGTCCAAATGAAATAACACGTATTTCGTCCTAGCCTGACAGACTGCCCTATATCTATCGCTACCTTTATGAAAGCCAACGACAAGTCGGGTAGTAGTGGAATACAGAAAACTAGAGGTGCCTAAATGAGCCAATAAAATGGAGGGTAAATTAAAGGGAGTAAAATGTGACTCATGTAAATAATGACACAACACAAAAGTAAACAACGTTTCGACCTTTGGCCTTCTTCGGGTAAACGTACATAATAACCATAAGGAGAAGAAAATAAAAGAACAAGTTGGGAACCGACACTAGAAAAAGACAACAAAAAAATATAAAAAGGAAGGAACAATGTGTAAATTAATTGCCAGTTAAATTTGTAAAATAAAAAAAAAATAAAAATATTTAAAAAATCATCGAATGGCCATCGGAGCTCGGAGATGGTGATTACCCGTCATAATTCCTACAATAACACCACAGAGATTACCTGATGATTGACAGAGTTTATCCGTAGCCATCGTTATGTGATAGCCTGATACTGAAATCCAAAAGGACTGGCAGTTTGACGTCATTATTTGGTTTTTGCACCGCTTAGTGAGTTGTCGTTAGTAGAGCTCATGGAAACAAGTTACTTTTACCCCGTGCCTATTTATTACATTTTTATGAGTCAAAAATATAGGCGTAGTATCATTATTATTATTATTATTATTATTATTATTATTATTATTATTATTATTATTATTATTATTATTATTATTATCATTATTATTTTATCATCCTCATCATCACCACCACCACC